>NC_060119.1:39314752-39514752 GCF_021461395.2 Schistocerca americana
TGGTTGATAACGTCCCACTTGAAGGACTCGGGAAGGGCCGTTGTTCTGCGGGCAGAGTGAGGACAGGCGTTATCGTGCAAAAAAACGATACCGGAAGTCAGCATACCACGGCGTTTGTTCTGTATAGCCCGTCGTAACTTTTTTATTGTTTCACAGTACATGTCTTGATTAATGGTCGTACCACGTTCCATGAATTCAACCAACAACACCCCTTTGGCATCCCAAAACACCGTTGCCATCAGTTTTCTGGCAGAAAAATCTTGCGAGGCTTTTCTTGGTTTGGTAGGCGAATTTGAATGTGCCCACATCTTTGGTTGTTCTTTTGTCTCAGGGTTCATGTACTTAATCCAGGTTTCGTCACCGGTCACGATTCTGTTTATCAATGGTTCTCCTTCGTCCTCATAACGTGACAGAAAGTCTAATGCAGAGGCCATTCTTTGAGTTTTGGGGTGGTCGGTAAGAATTTTGGGCACCCATCGTGCACAGAACTTACGGTAACCCAACCTTGCTGTCACTATCTCGTACAAGAGAGTCTTAGAAATCTGTGGAAAGCCGGTAGACAACTCCGACACTGAGAAACGTCGATTTTTCACGAACTTTTGCATCAACTGTCTGAACGAGTTCGTCAGTCACCAATGATGGTCTACCACTCCTCTCTTCATCATGAACGTTTTCTCGTCCACTTTTAAATAAACGTACTCATTCACGGACAACTCCTTCACTCATAACTCTTGGTCCGTACATGGCACAAAGCTCACAATGAATAGCTGCTGCAGAATATCCTTTGGCTGTAAAAAACCTTATGACAGCACGCACTTCACATTTGGCAGGGTTTTCTATTGCAGCAACGATTTCAAACTGCCACAAAAACTAAACTAGTGCAGGTACGACGTTCACTCGACCACGGCTTGATGCCGACTGACCTGTTGAGTGCGTGAACGCACAGATGGCGTCGCTACTCCCCCCACAACCCGACATGTGACCGATCGGAGGTTACTTTCTGAACCACCCTCGTATATACATACATACTACACAAAACGTATCCCTGACAATGATATTTTGTTTATATATTAGAATTTCCCATGGTAAACTGGGTTAGAAGCACACAGTTTGATATCAGGAATAGAACTCTTGTCGAACAGTGTAATTTAATTCGATAGATAAAAACATCTAATCACCAATCACATTCTTTCTTGCCCACACGTGTGTGTGTGTGTGTGTGTGTGTGTGTGTGTGTGTGTGTGTGTGTTTCTGTTTTTTTGCTGCTGCTTGGCAAGTAGATTTTTTAATCTATCAAATGAAATTATAAAGAAGAAATAGTACATTTAAAATTAAATACAATATACAATTAGATGCAGCCGGGGTGAAGGACTCATAAAACTGAAGAAGTGAATTGAAACAAAGAATATTATGAAACAGAAAGTTGCTACTCACTATAGAGTAGAGTTTAAATGAAGGATGTCGTGTTGGGCAGCGTGCTTAGCAGCAGGGTATCAACTTGTTTCTTGCCACAGCTTGTAGGTGGCCATTTATGTGGACAGACAGCTTGTTTGTCGTCATGCCCACATATAATGCAGCACAATGGTTGCATCTTAGCTTATATAGCACATGACTGGTTTCACAGGTAGCACTGCCTACAATGGGATAGGTGATATTTGTGACCAGACTGGAGATGGTGGTGGTGGTGGTGGTGGTGGTGGTGGTGGTGGTGGTGGTGGTGGTAGGATGTATGGGACAGGTCCTGCATCTGGGTCTATTACAGGGATATGAGTATGGGTTAAAAGTTCTTCCTAAACACCCAGAATCCTAAAACCCCTCCCCTCATTCAGATTCATTGAAGACATCTTTGTGATCTGGATCGAGAGTGAGGACACCCTATACGCATTCCTCCAGAACCTCAACAGCTTCTCCTCCTTTGTCTCACCAGGACCTTCTCAAGCCAGCAAGCCTAGTTCCTAGGTGTTGATCTCCACTTCAAAGATGACTACATCTCTGCCTCTGTCCATATCCAACCTACTAACTACAATTAATACCTCCATTTTGACAACTACCACCCAGTCCATACCAAGAAGTCCCTCCCATACAGTCTATCCACATATGCAGTGATGAGGGGCCCCCCTCGAAATATACCGGGGGACTCAATGAAGTGTTCAGACAATAATTATCCTCCAAACCTTGTACAAAAACAAATCTTCTGTGCTTTATCTTTGCAGTTTCCCACGACCCCCAAAGTCTCACCATCTGGCCACAGAGGAGCATTCCCCTTGTAACTCAGTACCACCCAGGACTGGAACAACTGAATTACATCCTCTACCAGTGTTCTGACTAACTATCATTGTGCTCTGAAATCAGAAATGTCCTGCCTACTAGAGTTGTGGCGATTCGTGAATGAGTCGTTCATTTGAACGACTCTAAATAAAGAATCGCAAGAATCGATTCGTGATACAGACGAATCGTCGTTCAAAAGAATCGTTAGAACGATTGCATGTTTCCGAGTCGTGACGATTCCAAGTTCCAACGATTCATCGATTCTTAGTACGCTATACTTCGAAGGCAACTTCCGAATCATGCCGAGTCGTGCCGAATGATTACGACCGCCAGATGGCAGTCAAGTGGAGGATGCGTGTGAACAAAGGAAGATCGGAACGAACAAACGAAGTTCGTGGGCCGTAATATTTATTACTCGTGAAAACCAAGCTGACACTTTGTGGTGGCTGACGGGAACGAGCGTAAAGCGACATTACTTCACTGCTAATTCTGTTAGTTCCACTAGTGCTGCCACTAAATGGCTGTCGCACTAGACCAATATTACAGAGCCTATATAGAGAGAATATAGGCTCTCTAACCAATACCATTCTTGGCGGATCGCCATGTAATACCGTCTTTAAACAAAAGCTTTTTAATTAATAATTTCAAGTTCGAGTTTTCGAATGTTATCGTGTTCAGATTCATATTAAATTTTAGTGAAGTAATGTCGCTGTATACGATTGAATCTTACTGTTTAGAAGTATGTCGTCTTCTCACGTAAGTAGTAGTGACAGCGGCAAGTTCTCTGACAAATTAAAAGCAAATTACCTATGCTTTGTATTTAGAAGAAATGAAAGTTAAGCTAAATTTGCTGTGTGGGAGGGCTGTCAGCTGCGTTATGAATTACAAGAGTGATGTGGACTTCGAAAGACAGCACAGAAAAACATAGGATATGAGCCAAACCACCTCTGCCTCACTGCTAGATTTTGTTGCTATAAAACAGACGTCTGTAGTTAGATACGTTCAAGCGACACAACCAAACTGACATACCACGTAATTTTGCACCACCTTTCGCACAAATCGACTCGTCTTTCCTGGCATACTGAAATAAACAATAGATGCAATTAAATCAAACGTGATCTTTCATCAATTAAGGTATTACATGTATAAATCGAGAATCACGCTTATAACGTCACACGCATGTTTACTCATAAATAAACTATATCTGGCATATCTTATCATGATACAGTTCGATTCTAACCCCATTGACAATTTCAGACATGTCCTGCCATCTGTGAGTAAGATGTAGAACTTTTTGCATTCCGTAGGAATCGTGCCATCGCAGACTAGAATGAAACGTGGAAGAATCGTGAACGAATCGTAGGAATCGATTCGCAGTGTGAGATTGAATCGTAGGAATCGAATCGGGAAAAGGAATCGTGTTGCCCAACTCTACTGCCTACTATCCTCCACACCTGTCCCACAGTGGTATTCCTCCATCCACCAAACCTACACAATACACTCGTCCATCCCAGCACAATCCCTGCTCCCAACCCTTACTTAATGGCTCAGATCACTGTAATAGAACTAAATGCAAGACCTGTCCCATACATCCTTCATTCACCATCTACTCCAGGCTGGTCACAAACAACATATATCCCACCAAAGGCAGGGCTACATGTGAAACCAGTCATCTGATATAGAGGCTGAGCTTCAACCAATGTGCTGATTTCTGCATGGGAATGACAAGCAACAAGCTGTCTGTCTGCATGAATTACCAGTAATAAACTGTGGCCAGGAACTCCCCCTGCAGTATATCCTACGTTCCTGTAACCCTCCTGGCTTCAGCCTTGATTAGTCAGTTTTCTCACCCATTCAGACCCTTCCCTGTCTCCATTCCAGTGCTACATAGCCCTCATATCACCAACACAAGAGGTCTTCTTTACTCCTTTTGTAGAAAGAACTGCAAGGATTTTGCTTTTTTTGTGGGTGGCAATGTCAGTGAAGATATTATTTATCTTTATTACATTATTTGCTAGGTATATACTATTAGACATATATTTTCACCGATAACTTATTCTTGGAGAAAAATGATGTCTGTGTCTTGTAACTAGTGTGTTCAGCATAGTTATTGGTTTGATCACTTCTTCTATTTTTAAAGCTACATTTTTACATTTATAATAGCTACCACAGCTAAGGCTAAGTATCTATGGCTGGATGACATGTCTGGCATTGCAGTAATAGAGCATACAAACTAACTTTCCTAATTAATGCATGTATCTGTTAGTCAGGACTGTCAAAATCCAGATCGTAGTTGGAGATTAGCCATCACAATTGTACAGACACTGTTTTTCGATGTACTATTTTTCTTCCTCCTTATGAGATAGTGTACTGGAGACAATTGCATTGTTTTCCTTATTTTGTTTTGGCTGTCTTAGTAGTTTCTTCGTATAATTTAAGTGTTTACATTTATTTATGGAGCTGTGTTTTGTTTAATGAGGAGGGTGTTTATGAGGAATCCAGTCAGCAATAATGTTTTTTATGATTTACCATATGACACATGAAAGCTGATTACCTCTGAAATGAAGAGGCTGGGAGTAAATTGTGTAGTAGAAACAACTGAAAAACATAGGAGAAATGTGCACACACATTTGGAGAGAATTTGTGATAAGTATCCGAAGATAATGTACGTACAGTACCACTGTCCCTTTGCTCAAAAAACATTTTCCATCAAGACTTTCACTACAGTCTGTTCCCAGACAAAATTGTTTCTCTTACTGCCTCACCTCTCTACATGGAGTCCAGTAGGGAGCTGCATTTCCCCATCTGTCATCAACTCGTGGTCATCTATCCCACCTGTTGCAGATGATCCATACACAAGGTGAGAAATGGCTTAGGTTGTCATGAACATTAGAACTTCATTGCAACACAGAAGGCACATTATAATGTTGGGCGTGTGAAATGGCTTCCTAGTGCTAAAAACATAACAATAGTCCTGTTATGCTGTAAGGTTGTCACAAATATGAGCTAAGCTGAGCACTGCAAGCTGCACTGGTGTTTTCCTAGATTCCATTGTTGTTGTGCTCAGAGGAATAGTTGGGAATGTTAGAGCAAGGCAATGTAAAGAATGCCCTGATCCACTGAAAGATGTTTGATAATATGAGAACTATTCTTGAAGCTCCAGTTCTGCACTCTGTTTGTAAAAACTGAGTGGCACTGCTGTAGGTATCTAAAGAGTAGGTTGCACTAGTGATGTCAATATTGTGGGCTACATTCTTATTAATATAGTCATGGCACTTAGAAGTAGACAGTGGATGTAATGTCTGGGACTTGGATTGGCTGGTGAGCCATTGTGCAGTGGTCTATGAAGGCTGTGAAGAGCACAGGAATACTGGAAAATTGTCCAGTGTCATGTGGTCCCTATACAGAAACTATGCAATGGGTGTCATGGGCAAGATGAGCTGCTCTGAGTTTGTTTCAGGTTTATTAACATGCTAGCAACAGGCAGCACTCTGTTGAATGTCACAAGACAGCATTGTAAGGTACCAGTCATATGGTACACCACACACTTCCACCTCATTCCTATTATGTCTTCTACTCCATCCTGTTCCCATACCCAACAAATTTCTTCCTGCCTCACTTTTACGAAGAATGCACCTGAGAAACAACCCACATCGTCTGCTACACAGTCTCCTTGCTATGTGTATCCATCTGTAAGTAAAGAAAGGAGGATTACATTGTATGTGTTTGATGTGCAATTTTACTGCATGAACAGCAAAAATGTGGAAAGTGATAACATTTTTGCTATTACCTTATGTGGGGTATCCCTGAGAAAAGTTAATGATAATTTGAAATTCTTGATGAAGTATTCTGCAAGTCGCAAAGTGCTCTCATTGTCAAATACTGGATGAATAGAATGACAGCATATGCTTGCAGTGAGTGAGGCTGCATATACAGTCATACACACAGTTCCTAACCGTTAAACTTGCCACAGTGAGTTAACCCTGTAACATAAAATTGTATGTTTTAATAAGCAGATTACTACAGGATTTTAAATTATAAAATTTGGTTAATAATTATTTGAAATGTTGACAATAAAAGTTTATTTGCCCCTGGCGGTATTCAGATAGCCAGCTTGCACCTCGAATAAAGTTCTGACTTTGTGGATCTCGGTTAGTAATGTTCACTGTTGTACATAATTGACTAGATTAGATGCTCAGTTATTCACTGATCACTAGGCTCTCTAAAAGATTGAAGTAATTGATTCTGTTCTTTATAATGTCATATTGAAACAGTCTTCATTTATCAACTGTTTGTTTGACTTTTGCAGATTAAGTATTTTTTATATTAACACACAATTTCCTCTTTTGTCAATCAGGCCCTGTTGTCGGGGAAGCCCCGCGTCCTATTGCTCAGGTGAGTGAAAGTAGAAGCAGCACCACTGAGACTGACAGAGAGATGGTGAGTTTCACCAGCAGCAAAGGAAGTTTGGCTTTGTGGCATGTAATGAAACCCCACCCACCCTGTTTCCTGGCCACCTTCCAGGGTGCCAACAAATTTCATCAGCCCATGGTTTTTAGCCCTTCTGTGGGGTGCCCTGCACACCCGATTTTAATTAATTAACACCTTTCTACATATCCTATTCATCTTCACTTCATACTTATTATTTTTTGCACTCCAATCTTTCCTGACTCCACAACTTTTGCAACTTTATTTGCACTGGTAACTGAAGTGTTGTCTCAAGTCTTATATTACAATGTAATTACCTACTGAACAATTACAAAAATATATCAAAGAATACTCGCATACTGGCTAATGGCATCGTAACTTCATATTTTCTCTCCTGATATAATGGCGTTGTCACAGTGCTACAGATCTAGGGCAAAGCACTTCACTGAATGAGAATGAGATAGCATGGAATAAAACTCTCAAATCAGCAAGTACAGTGAAGCCTGATGAAGCAACTATTGCTGTCCCACTCTGCAGAAACTCTTCACACATTTGCAGCAGATTTCATGCGCAGGAGAAAAAATTCCTGAAGTGAATAAAAGTTTAAACCCATTATTTGAACTAGAATGTGACTTTATGGCAGCAATCATCATTCATTGATACTATAGACATTGCAAAATATGTAACTTTACCCCAGAGCTAGGTTACAGCACATTTGATATTCATTAAACATGATAATTACCACCTACAATTGTCTAAAATATTTAGTTATTGCAATTATACATCAATCACCTTTGCAAAATGGTAATAGTCACTCTTCTTGCTATTATCATAGCCAGACAAACTTGAAAAAACCCTTTTTAGAATATTATTATGGTCATTAAATTAATTTCTCGTGCACTTCATAGAGAGGTCTTCTTGTCTTTGGGTAGCACAAGTTTATCTTGGGTTGCTTAGTAATTCAATAAATCTAACTTCATGTTTGGTAGCTCATCTATCACTGGTTGTCCTGTGTGAAGTAAAAGTAACTGTGTAGCTATGTTCTGTAGCTACGTTAGCTGTTTGGGATTTGCTTCCAGTAATATTCAGGTATGTCTCTGATACATGAAACAGAATCAAATGATCAATCTTTGGATGATCAACCAGATCTTGTACTGACTTCTGTATACAGGTAGCTGTCCCTCCTGCAGTGACCATATGATCAACATGCATGCTGTCTGTCATATGAATCTCAATGTATAGTGTCTGCCACAAGGTGTACAACTCTGAGGACAAGGGCCCATTCCACATTAACTTATGCTGCCATAGACATTGCAAAAGTATCTTAAATGTGATAACAATGGGACTAATTAATCCAAATGGATCAAAAATGTATGATGTGGCACACAGTACAGCGCATTTTGTGAAGCTGAAGCTGTAGATATTAGGTGCTGGTTTGAAATTGTTCACAGTTTCAAAATGTTGAACAGCTGGATGCTAGAATAAACCTCAAGTTCTAACATCCTCATCATTATCAAGCAGTAAAAGTAGTTGTGTTTTTTGCACCACTGAGGGGATATTTTTGAATAGTTCGTCTGTGTTGCTGTACCATTTCCATAGTGAAGCTCCACCTCTTATCAATATCTTCCTGAGATCTTACTGGAGCTTGATTTCACCCCTTACTGTATTGCATCCTGAGATACAATGGTCGATATTGAAATGATTAGTGAGAATGTTTGCTGCCTCACTCTGCTCACTCTCTTTGTGAGCTCACTGTAACAGATTACTGGCTGCAAGAAAGGGCGCACAAGTCATTCTGTGTGTGATCGCCTTTCATTCGTATTCCCAAGGTGGTGCAGATCTATCACTCCTCCACAATATTCTTTGGAAAGTGCGATCTTCATCTACTACCAGAACTTATCAATGCATATTCTCCATGTCTACTGTGAAGGCAATGCGATGTATGTGAAAGCATAATGTTATGGATTACAAATAATGTTGAATGGTTGGTCATATCATTGGAAGACTGTTTAGTGACAAATTTGTGTTTGATTTGGCAAGAAAATCAAATGCTGCTCTCTTTTAGTAGTTGAGCTGAAGTGGCGTGTACTATGAAATGCCTTCTGTTATGACTAGTACTGCCGTGTCGTAAACCTTCATACTTCCTCATAAACTCTGTGTAGCTTTCCGCAAGCTTTGATTGTCTTGTTAGTTTCTGCTCAGTCTGAGAGAAGCATTTTGCTGCATTGTGGAAAGAATTGCATAACAAACTTTACTCTTCCTGAAATGGAAGATGAACTATGAACCTATCTGTTGAATCTTTAGTTGTGTGTTCCATGAAGTGCAAGTCACATTGCTGCTCACCTTCCATCATTAAGACATTGATACCACACAACTAGTGTTTGGACAGCTTTAAGGAAAAGAAGTGGAATGTGGACTCGCATATTTTTTCATTTGTTGTTTTATGTAATACAATTTATTGCTTAACAACATTCATATTATTACAATTTAAAAGCGTATTAAAACAGTCATGAGCCGCGCAGTAAAATCTTTAGCAGGCTTAATTAATTAGAATCCATATTTTGGCAATTGTACCATTATGAAAAGGGCATGATATTGGAAGTACACAGTTCACAAAACAAGGAAAGGTCACATGAATTGGGCAGGTTCAACAAACAATTTTATCAATCAAATTAATTACAGGGACTGACATTAGATGCATTAACAATTTGCAAGCTTAAGTTACTGTTGCACAGTTGAACAACATTCATCCAAATACATACTCGAGCGACCTTTTCCCCTGCATAATACATCTCCTGCATCACACTCCTTCTCCATGTTCCACTAGCTGGAACATCTCCAAAGCTGACTGGGGGCTTTTCACCTCCCTGGTGACCTTCCATGACCAAAATTATCCAGCTGTAATAGTCAGGTCGCATACTTCATGGACGTTATTCTCACTCCTGCTGAATATTCCACCCCTCATACTTCTTCTTCTCCATGTCGAGTCCCAGTCCCTTGGTGGACTACCGCATGCAGCGACGCTATTCGTGCTCAGTGACGTACTTTACGCACCTTCCAGCGCCGTCCTAAGTTAGCAAACTGTATCAGTTATAAACGACTCTGTGCACAATGTTGTCGTGTTATCAGCTTGCTGGGTGGCTTTCACCAGCTCATCCAACAGTTTTACCCCTTCTTCAGTAGTCTGGTTTGGCCTGCGCCAGCTGTCTGGCACCAAGGTCCACTCTCCGATTTTTGGCGTGACTGTGGCGAATGAAGTCCTTGTGGATGCTGAGGATATCTCAAATGCCTTCAGCCGCTTTTTCGCAGAGGTTATGAGCTCTGCCCATTTCCACCCTGCCTTCCGCCCCTTAAAAATAAGCAGAGGAGGCACGGCCACCTTCTTTCCAGTCTTTGAATCGTGAAAGTTACAATGCCACCTTCACCATGCGGGAACTCGAAAGTGCACTCGTCCGTACCCGATCCAATACTCCAGGGCCCAATGGTATCCTTATTCAGATGCTGAAGAACCTTTCTTGCTCAGGTAAAGGCTGTCTTCTTCGCTCCTATAATCGCATCTGGACTGAAGGTCATGTTCCCACACACTGGCGTGAAGCAATTGTTTTTCCCATTCCCAAACCAGGAAAGGACAATCACCTTCCTTCCAGTTATCATCCCATCTCCCTTACCAGCTGCGTCTGCAAGTTGATGGAGCACATGGTGAATTCTCAATTGGTTTAGCTCCTTGAATCTTGATACTTTCTTGCCACAGTCCATTGTGACTTTCGTAGGCACCGCTCTGCCGTTGACCACCTAGTTACCTTGTCGACCTTCATTATGAACAACTTTTTGGAGAAGGCTTATGACACCTGTTGGAGGGCGGGAATTCTCCACACCATGTACACTTTGGGCCTTCGCAGTTGCCTCTCTCTTTATTAATGCATTTTTAATGGATCATATGGTCAGGATACGTGTGGGTTCTGTTTTGTCACATGCCTTTCGCCAGTAGAATGGGATGCCCCAGGGCTCCATTTTGAGCGTGGCCCTTTTTGCCATAGCTATCAATTCAATAATGGATTGCCTTCCAGCTGAGGTTTCAGGCTCCCTTTTCGTGGATGACTTTACAATCTACTGCAACGCTCACAGAACATGTCTCCTGGAGCGCTGTCTTCAGCATTGTCTAAACCGTCTATATTCCTGGAGTGTCACAAACGGTTTCCATTTTTCTGGTGAGAAAATGGTCTGTATGAACTTCTGGAGTTACAAACAGTTTCTTCCACCAGCATTAGATCTCAGTCCCATTGCTCTCCCATTCGTGGAGAGAAACAAATTTTTAGGTCTTACATTTGAAAGGAAACTTTGCTGGTCTCCACATGGGCTTTATTTGGCTGCTCGTTGTATCCATTCCCTAAATGTGCTCCGTGTTCTCAGTGGTACATCATGGGGAGCAGGTCGAATGGTCCTGCTTCGCTTATATCAGTCCATTGTCGGATCAAAGCTAGATTATGCGAGCATTGTCTACTCTTCTGCCCGGCCGTCCATCTTACACCGTCTAAACTCTATCCACCATTGGGGGGTTACGTCTGGCGACTGGAGCATTCTACACCAGCCCTGTTGAGAGTCTGAATGCCGAAGCTGCAGCTTTACCACTAAACTACCAGCACGATATGTTGCGTTGTCGGTACACCTGCCGACTTACGTCAATGCCCAACCACCCATCATATTTCTGCTGCTTTGACGACTCTTTTGATTGCCAATATGGGCTGTATGTCTCTGCCCTGTTACCTCCAGGAGTTCACTTTCGTCACCTGCTTCAGCAACTTGATTTTACCCTCCCTACTACTTCTCGAGTGGGTGAAAGCCCGATGCCACCTTCGCTCCAGACTCAGGTTCGTGTTCACCTTGAACTCGGGTCGCTCCCAAAGGAGAACATCACGGATTCGATATACCACTTGAGGTTTTTTGAACTTTGTTCGAGGTCCACTAATAACGGCTTTATTTACACAGATGGCTCCAAGACTAATGCTGGCGTCGGATGTGCCTTTGTCATTGGGGATGATACCTTTCAGTATCTGCTCCTTGACCAGTGTTCAAGCCTTACAGCTGAGCTTTCTGCTCTCTATCAGGCTGTTCAGTATATCTTCCGCCATTGTCATTCTGCCTATGCCATCTGCTCTGATTCTTTGAGCGCCATTCAGAGTCACTGGGACTCATATTCGGACCACCCTCTCATGCAATGAATTGAATGGTCCCCTCAGTCGCTAGCTGATACTGGCACCCATGTCCTTTTTGTTGTGGATTCCTGGTCACGTTGTGGTGCCTGGGAATGAAGCTGCTGATACTGCGGCCAAGCTCATATCCTTAGTTTCATTGCATTGACAGACATCTCCAAACAGATCTGTGTCTTTGCGAGTACTCTCTGCTACTGCTCCCTTGAATTTTTCTACGGTATTATTGCACTAACGTTTGTGACTGGGCGCTAATGACCTTCGTAGGTGAGTGCCCTAAACACACAAAAAAAAATGGACATGGCAATCCACCTGGTTTTCTTTATTGTTTGCAATTGTGTTCTTTCTGCCTGTACATTCATCCTGTTTGGTTTTAGGTCCCCACTTGAGTTTTGACCTCAACTTCAAAATTTCCTCTTTTTAGTGTGAGCCATTTGGGGAATGACTCCCTCCCTGGCGTCTGCAGTGAGGATTCCGTCTCCCTTCCCCCGGGTAGCCACCTTCTGCCCTGCTAGGTCACCGGCACACATAGCCAGTCTGTGTGATGGGGGTGTTATGTACCCATCGGGCTGAGTCCCCTGACAACACAGGAAGCACTCTCCTGATTCCTGAGTTGTTCACTCCCCATGTATGCCAAGGAGTGGTTGCTTGTACTCTTGGAGCATCACAACTCCTGCCAATGGCCGCTGTGCTAGACAGACCTCGGTTTGGCTATGTAGCACCCTTGGGGAGAGCCGCTAGTCACACTGGCTGGTATTGGGGCAGATGCTTGACGCATGAAACATGTTGTTGTTGTTGTTGTTGTGGTCTTCAGTCCTGAGACTGGTTTGATGCAGCTCTCCATGCTACTCTATCCTGTGCAAGCGTCTTCATCTCCCAGTACCTACTGCAACCTACATCCTTCTGAATCTGCTTAGTGTATTCATCTCTTGGTCTCCCTCTACGATTTTTACCCTCCACGCTGCCCTCAAAAGCTAAATTTGTGATCCCTTGATGCCTCAAAACATGTCCTACCAACCGATCCCTTCTTCTAGTCAAGTTGTGCCACAAACGTCTCTTCTCCCCAATCCTATTCAATACCTCCTCATTAGTTACGTGATCTACCCACCTTATCTTCAGCATTCGTCTGTAGCACCGCATTTCGAAAGCTTCTATTCTCTTCTTGTCCAAACTAGTTATCGTAAATGTTTCACTTCCATACATGGCTACACTCCATACAAATACTTTCAGAAACGACTTCCTGACAAATCTATACTCGATGTTAACAAATTTCTCTTCTTCAGAAACGATTTCCTGGCCATTGCCAGTCTACATTTTATATCCTCTCTACTTCGACCATCATCAGTTATTTTACTCCCTAAATAGCAAAACTCCTTTACTACTTTAAGTGTCTCATTTCCTAATCTAATTCCCTCAGGATCACCCGATTTAATTCGACTACATTCCATTATCCTCGTTTTGCTTTTGTTGATGTTCATCTTATATCCTCCTTTCAAGACACTGTCCATTCCATTCAACTGCTCTTCCAAGTCCTTTGCTGTCTCTGACAGAATTACAATGTCATCGGCAAACCTCAAAGTTTTCACTTCTTCTCCATGAATTTTAATACCTACTCTGAATCTTTCTTTTGTTTCCTTTACTGCTTGCTCAATATACAGATTGAATAACATCGGGGAGAGGCTACAACCCTGTCTCACTCCCTTCCCAACCACTGCTTCCCTTTCATGCCCCTCGACTCTTATAACTGCCATCTGGTTTCTGTACAAATTGTAAACAGCCTTTCGCTCCCTGTATTTTACCCCTACCACCTTCATAATTTGAAAGAGAGTATTCCAGTTAACGTTGTCAAAAGCTTTCTCTAAGTCTACAAATGCTAGAAACGTAGGTTTGCCTTTTCTTAATCTTTCTTCTAAGATAAGTCGTAAGGTTAGTATTGCCTCACGTGTTCCAACATTTCTACGGAATCCAAACTGATCCTCCCCGAGGTCCACTTCTACCAGTTTTCCATTCATCTGTAAAGAATTTGCGTTAGTATTTTGCAGCTGTGACTTATTAAACTGATAGTTCGGTAATTTTCACATCTGTCAACACCTGCTTTCTTTGGGATTGGAATTATTATATTCTTCTTGAAGTCTGTGGGTATTTCGCCTGTCTCATACATCTTGCTCAGCAGATGGTAGTGTTTTGTCATGACTGGCTCTCCCAAGGCCATCAGTAGTTCTAATGGAATGTTGTCTACTCCCGGGGCCTTGTTTCGACTCAGGTCTTTCAGTGCTCTGTCAAACTCTTCACGCAGTATCTTATCTCCCATTTCGTCTTCATCTACATCCTCTTCCATTTCCATAATATTGTCCTCAAGTACATCGCCCTTGTATAAACCCTCTATATACTCCTTCCACCTTTCTGCCTTCCCTTCTTTGCTTAGAACTGGGTTGCCATCTGAGCTTTTGATATTCATACAAGTGGTTCTCTTCTGTCCAAAGGTCTCTTTAATTTTCCTGTAGGCTGTATCTATGTTACCCCTAGTGAGACAAGCCTCTACATCCTTACATTTGTACTCTAGCCATCCCTGCTTAGCCATTTTGCACTTCCTGTCGATCTCATTTTTGAGACGTTTTTATTTTTTTTTGCCTGCTTCATTTACTGCATTTTTATATTTTCTCCTTTCATCAATTAAATTCAGTATTTCTTCTGTTACCCAAGGATTTCTATTAGCCCTCGTATTTTTACCTACTTGATCCTCTGCTGCCTTCACTACTTCATCCCTCAGAGCTACCCATTCTTCTTCCACTGTATTTCTTTCCCCCATTCCTGTCAATGGTTCCCTTATGCTCTCCCTGAAACTCTGTACAACCTCTGGTTCTTCCAGTTTATCCAGGTCCCATCTCCTTAAATTCCCACCTTTTTGCAGTTTCTTCAGTTTCAATCTGCAGTTCATAACCAACAGATTGTGGTCAGAATCCACATCTGCCCCTGGAAATGTCTTACAATTTAAAACTTGGTTCCTAAGTCTCTGTCTTGCCATTATGTAATCTATCTGATACCTTTTAGTATCTCCAGGATTCTTCCAGGTATACAACCTTCTTTCATGATTCTTGAACCAAGTGTTAGCTATGATTAAGTTATGCTCTGTGCAAAATTCTACAAGGCGGCTTCCTCTTTCATTTCTTCCCCCCAATCCATATTCACCTACTATGTTTCCTTCTCTCCCTTTTCCTACTGACGAATTCCAGTCACCCATGACTATTAAATTTTCATCTCCCTTCACTACCTGAATAATTTCTTTTATCTCGTCATACATTTCATCAATTTCTTCATCATCTGCAAAGCTAGTTGGCATATAAACTTGTACTACAGTAGTAGGCATGGGCTTTGTGTCTATCTTGGCCACAATAATGCGTCACTATGCTGTTTGTAGTAGCTAACCCGCACTCCTATTTTTTTATTCATTATTAAACCTACTCCTGCATTACCCCTATTTGATTTTGTATTTATAACCCTGTAATCACCTGACCAAAAGTCTTGTTCCTCCTGCCACCGAACTTCACTAATTCCCACTATATCTAACTTTAACCTATCCATTTCCCTTTTTAAATTTTCTAACCTACCTGCCCGATTAAGGAATCCGACATTCCATGCTCCGATCCGTAGAATGCCAGTTTTCTTTCTCCTGATAACGACGTCCTCCTGAGTAGTCCCCGCCCGGAGATCCGAATGGGGGACTATTTTACCTCCGGAATATTTTACCCGAGAGGACGCCATCATCATTTAATCATACAGTAAAGCTGCATGTCCTCGGGAAAAATTACGGCTGTAGTTTCCCCTTGCTTTCAGCCGTTCGCAGTACCAGCACAGCAAGGCCGTTTTGGTTAATGTTACAAGGCCAGCTCAGTCAATCATCCAGACTGTTGCCCCTGCAACTACTGAAAAGGCTGCTGCCCCTCTTCAGGAGCCACATGTTTGTCTGGCCTCTCAAGCACGCAAGCCTCCCCAGCAACGGCAAGGTCCATGGTTCATGGGGGGGCATGAAACATATGGAGCTGCAAAAATCTGGCCGATCTCAAACGGGTGCTTCTTCGAAAGGTGAACAATCATTGAATGCTGCCTCATGTTACCCAGCAACCTCTCCTTTCCTCGCTACACCATGGGAGGAGGGCCAGGCTAGCCATCTTTGGATGAAACACTTACCCCATTACCTCATCTGTATGAGTAGATATGGGAACACATTCACTGCCACAATGCTATTGTTTTTTGTGGAAAATATTCAGGACAAAATTATTGATCAAAGCATTTTCTGCATCCCAATCGGCAGCTCTTTGCACCTGTGATCATCTTGACAATGTGCCAGTGTATTACCCCTCACCAATCTCTGAATATGGTGCGGAGAGTGATTTTTCATTGGGATCTCGCCCTGCAAACTGATGATGAACTGTGGGCTAATCTGGAGAAGTGTGCGTTAATTTTGTTTGGCATGTGCATATGGGCCACAAACACAACTGCTGTGATAGTGGTGCCTTCATTCTAGCTTTTGAGGGGAATACCCTCACAGAGAAGGTCAAGGTTATGTGCTACAATGGTGACGTGAAGCCATATGCCTATCCACCTGTGTGGTGCTTTCGGTGGCTGTGTTTTGGGCATATGTCATCCCGTTGCATGGCAGACACTCTGTTTGCTGACTGTGGACACCCAGTCCATGAGGGAAGCCCCTGTGTTCTGACACCTGTGTGTGACAAATGTACTGAAAGCGGCTCCCCTCACTAGCCAGATTTGCCAGGCATACAAGAGAGAAAGAAAATCCAAGAATACAAGTCTCCAGATCACCTGTCTTATGCTGAGGTTCACCAAAAGAATGTGACACTCCATCTAGTGTCACAATCTTCAGCTTTCCTCTCTGTTACTTCATTTCCTCCACCTACCTCTTCCTTGCCCAGCCCCATCCCCCTATACCCTCTCCCTCCTCTTTCCCTGCTGTTGCCACAACTTCCTCTCTGGATCTGCTCCCTCTCACCAGCCGAAGTAGTACGCCCATTTTTGGCACCTGTCAATGATCGGGCTCTCTCCCAAGACCCCTCTGCCCAGCATCTCTCAGGCTGTAAGACTCCTACAATCAGTCAGTTAGTCTGTGCATCCCAAGGTTACCTGCTCTCTTTCAGTTCTGGATCTTGCAGAAACCTGTACTCCCTCTGTGCTCTACCCTCCTCTGCCTCTGAAATAGGAGGAGGAGGAGGAGGAGGAGGAGGAGGAGAAAATGAACAAGAAGAAAGATAAATCATAAGACAAGGTTCCAAAAGGTTTTGTGTGTGTGTGTGTGTGTGTGTGTGTGTGTGTGTGTGTGTGTGTGTGTGTGTGTGTGTGTAAGTGTAAGTAATCTGGATTCTGGCCACACAATCATCCACTGGAATTTTCATGGATACTATCATCACTTACCAGAAATGCAACCTTTTGCCGGAAATTTACTGGCCACAGGGAAGCATCTGGTGGGATCTGCACTTTGGTTCACTTCAACGTTGTAGTGACTGGATCCACTATGTACCAACTTGGAAGCAATAGTGGTTAGAGTGCAAACGTCTCTGGCAATCACCATTTGCAGTGTCCACCTCCCTCCAGTTAGGATAAATCCTTACTTTGCACTGTCTACCTTAATCCAACAATTCCCACAGCTGTTTCTCCTCCTTGGGGGCTTATATGCCCACCATCCACTGTTGGAGAGTGACACTTCAATGGGTGGGGGTCTCCTATTTGACCAATTTATTAGGGACCTGAATTTGTGTCTCATCAATGAGGGGTCCCCTACCCTCTCGAATGCTCTTAATGGCACCTTTACCACCATCGATCTCACGATCTCCTCTCTTGCCTTCGTGGCTTCCCTCCATTTGCCAGCCCGTAATGACGTTCATGACAGTGACCACTTTCCAGTGATTCTATCGGTCCCCTGCCACCGCCTGGCAGACAGGACCCCAAGTCGAGTATTCCACAGGGCCAGTTGCCCTCTGTATATGTCTGCTGCGCACTTCTACACCTCCCTGTCGAATTGCATTTGTGCAGTCTTGCGAGGCACCTCTGCCACTATTCTTCACGCTGCTGTCACTGCTGTCCCCCCTACCAACACGTCCCCTCATCGTTGATCAGTACTTTGGAGTGCCAGGGATGTTACAGTCACTGTCCACACCCGCTGACAGGCACTGCATCATTTTAAACGACACATTTCACAGACGAACTTCTTCAGTTTTAAGTGCATTCGTGCTAAGGCTCACTACCTTATTGAGCAGCATAAAAAAGAATGCTGGGAGCACTGTGTGTGCTCTCTGCGGACGTATGCCTCTTAATTGCAGGTTCGGTCCGAGCTCCGTAGTGCTCTGGGCTGCAAGTAACAGTCAGTTGTCCAGGACATTAACCTTAAAGGTGGTCTGTGCACTGATCCATTGGACCTCGCAGAAGAACACTTTGTGATTTCATTGACATCATCTTTCTATCCTGCTACCTTTCTCGGACACTAATGCAGTGTTGACCAGACCCCCCACCCTTTGTATGATCACACTGAGTGATATAGTGAACACTTCACTGAATGGGAATTCTTGCAGGCTCTTACCTCTTCACAGGACATCGCAGCTGGCCCAGATTATGTCCACAACCAGATGGTCTAGGATCTTCAACTGCATTAGGTTCAAAACTGCTTTTCCGTCACAATGACGAGATAGTATAGTTATCCCTGTCCTTAAGGCCAGGAAGAACCCAACAGCTCTCGACAGCTACCACCAATTAATCTCACAAATGTACTACGTAAACTGCATGAGAAGATGGTTAGCTTCAGATTATGTTGGGTACTCAAATCTCTGAGCCTTTTGTCCTAGTAACACTGTGGCTTCCAAGTGAGATGATCTCCAACTGACCATTTACTTGGATTGGAAAAAGCCATCTAACATGCTTTTACTCACTGTCAGCACCTTGTCATGGTCTTCTTTTCTCCTACATAAGGCACACAACATGGCTTGGTCCCATCACACTTTAGTTACCAACCATGACTGGGGCTTCCATGTTCCCCTTCAGATTCTTATCCGTGAGTTTTTCTCTCAGCAGCTCTTTCGGGCTCAAGTTGGCACTGCCCTCAGCACCCCTGGAATTCAGGAGAATGGTATCCCACAGGGTTCTGTGGTACGTGTCACACTCTTCCTCCTTACTGTCTATGGGCTTGTGACCTCTGTTGGACCTCTGGTTATTCTGGTGTTGTACGTCGATGATTTTTGCATCTGATCCAGCTCCCACTAAGTAGATCTGCTGAGCGCCGGCTCCAAAAATCATCCCATGGGCCTCTGTTGGGCTAACTCCTATGGCTTCCAGTTTTCTCCCTCCATAATGTGGGTTATGCACTTTTATCGTTGACTCACAGTACACCCCATTTCAGAATTTTATTTAGGTGACCAGCTTCTTGATGTTGAAGCACAGTCCTGTTTCTTGGGCGTTATTTTTGGTAACCAGCTGACATGGCTGCCCTACATTTGCCGCCAAAATACTGTATGTATATGGAAACTTAATGCTCTCCACGTCCTGGCCCTTGCATTTTGGGGTGCAGACTGTGTCACACTTCTCTCCATGTTTACTGTGACCTGGTCTTCTCCAGACTACATTGTGGTGGTCAGGTTTAAAGCTCAGCCACGCCTTCCACTTTGAATCTGCTTGACCCATTCATTGTGGGGTTCATCTGGCTATTGGTGCCTTTCTCACTAGTCCCGTTGATAGTCTCCTCATAGAGGTGGGGATTCCCCCTCTACACACATGACTGGGCAAACGACTACTTTCTTAATCAGTCATCATTCACCAATTCCCTGACCATCCGATGTACCCTGCACTCTTCGCCAATGACGACTGTCTCCCTCCTGACACGGTCTTGCGTGGGATTGCCGGTTGGCATGCGTATCACTTCCTTATGTTGGGATCCCCATCTCCACTCACTGTAATGCACCTCACATCATTCCTCACATACCCCTCTGACCCATGGATGGTAACAAGACCATGATCACTCCCCCATGGGAAGACCACCCCACTTTTTTGCTTTTTTTTCCCCAAGTTTTCACATTTGATCTAAACTTACATGCCTTTTACTGTGTGTGTTTACTCTTCATTATTTTATTATTGGACTCCCCTGACTAGGTCCATCCACTTTCATTGGACCCTGTTTCTTGTGTGTCTAACTTAGGAATCGTGGGACTGATGACCTCCCCGTTTGGTCCCATAACCCCTCTCAGTCAATCAATCAGTCAAGTGAGATCCATCATCTAATGAAATTGGCTTCATCCCCATGCTGCTCCATTGAAGCTCACTGCATTTTCACCCACAGGTGGTTGCTCCTGCATGCTACTTCATCGAATCCATCACAGTTCAGCCCAGATGAACCAAAGTGTTAGTGTCCACAGACAGCAATTTAAATTGTCAATTTATATGAGGACCAGGAATTTAAAGGACTGTATAATTGTTCAGATCCAGTCAGATGGCAATGAATGGCAGTGTGTGTTTGGAAGCACTTACAATTGACAGTTAACACACACACGAATGAAAATACACATATTCACCCTTCAGTGTAAAAGGCGTGTGGGCTGACAGATGCTTGTGTAATCTACAAGCTAAGCTGTGACCACAGTGCCACGTTCTATTGCATGTGACAACCAACAAGCTGTATGTTCGCATGAAAGGAAACAGACAAATTGTGGCCAAGAGATAATTGGACCACCCTGCAGCACTGCACAGCCTTCTATTTCGCAAGTACATGCACAGTCTTTTTTCTGCTCTTCTAATTCTCACATTTTCCTCACCCTTCCCCCCCCCCCCCCCCCCCTCTCCTCACCACTTCCTGGTCCAGCATTCTGACTACACATAATTCCCCTGCCCTGTCCGTACCACATCACTGTATGCACCCACAACCATCACTTCAGTCACCCACATCTACCGTTCTATCACTTTCCCATTCTGTACCAGCTTCATCTCTCTCTTCACCACCCAGACTGCTTCACCCATCATGTGCAGTTGCTCACAGTCCACCTCGGAGGTCAGAGACAATGGTCATTCACAGGTGAGCTGTTTGTCTGAAGTTCACATGTTTGGTAGTTGTTTTGTTGTGCCTGTGTACGACTTACCTCCACTCTGTGGAAAGTAGCAGTTTACTGATTTCATATTATTATTATTATCATTATTATGTCCTGGATTACTTCATTGTTTAAATATTTACATATGAATGTACTGACGTGTCTTGCTGTTTACAATAATTGTTCATCTGTTTGCATTATGATACGGTAGTAAATGGAGATTCTGTAAAAATATATTTTGGGAAAATGTTGTTTGACTACTGTATCCAATGAAATGTGTAACTTCATCATTCTTAAATTTTTCAGCCAGTGTCTTGTTACATGAACAGAAATGAAATGCCTCCTCTTCCTCTTCAATTTCTTCTCACAAATTTTTATCTACTTCTCATCCTCCATTTGGCTCTCAGTTTGCTCCATTGTTATTGTGGCCGTGTTTATGAATTTTGATACTGCTTCTTTCACTATGTTTAGTTGTTGTTTCAATGTACAAAATAAATTGTAGAGAGACGGCTGTTACAATACTACTAAGAGCTGTCTCCTTTGTATGGGACAAAAATGTGTGCGTAATGTTGTTGAAAATCAATGGTTCACATCTGGATAACCTGTCTTATGCTTAGGGTCACAAAAAGTGAGTCACTCCATCCAGTGTCACTATTTTAGTTTCCATTGATTACAACTTGATTACTGTAAATAATTTATTATTATGAATGAATGTGGCATAAAGAAATTTATTTTCCAGTTTCAAATGAAACCCACTGCTCAATTCTGAAAGTATGAGTGAGACGTGGAAGGTCACAGCTTTTATTGAATCTCTTGCTAGAACACAGTTACTGAATATGCAAAATTATTAGTTGTATGAAGCTAGTGAGTAACTGAATGGGGAAAAGTCAGTCTAGTAAAACCTTAGCGACACTTGCTTCATACATTTGCTGTAATATGAGGACGTTAGATTATTGCTCATGTACAAACTGAAAATGCAACAGTAGTTGAACATGTACATGCTGTAGTTAAAAGTATTTCTCCCATGATTCTGTTCAGAGGAAAGATGTATAAAGACGAAAATCATATCAATTTACCTGATGACACTTGTTTTCAAGTAACAGATAAGACTCAGTGATAGCCGTTATCCTCACAAAACCTACCTCATTGTTAATGGAGGTAAACGACATCTTTGATGCCTCTTATTCTCTCTGCTGCTCAAGGAAACTACAGATTCTAAATTGCTTCTAAAGGAATTAAAAATGTGAATGTTTGCTACTTGACAAGGGTATTTTCAAACAATTTGAATATTCTGGGACATTGCTGACTTAAGTACTGGACAATTGGAAGAGTTAAAACAGTCACAGGTGTGATTTTTGGAAGTGCCTGGCTGAAAGAAATGACACCAGCTGAGCTGACTCTTTCAAAGAAACAGGAATTTTTCCTTCAAAACCTCAAGCAATTCCCAAATCTAGATTTACACCTTCAGGATTTACAGTGCATCCAATTGCCACAAATTTCACCCATGATCCCTCTATCTTATTATCTGATTGAGGACAAAAGTGATTTTGAATTTTTTGTTAGCAAAGAAAGGAATACCAACAAAATGTTACGGTTCACAACAAAGACAAAATATTTCCCAAGCACAGGAACAAAACTTCGCAGCCTAATGAGGTTACCTGCTTGGATAACTGACCAGGACTTAATGGTATGCAAGAGAAAGCAGCAGCAAATTTAAAGATTCATTATGTTCTGAAGATAAAGAACATATATTTGTCTCGATTATGTGGGTTATCTGTAAAATGATAGTTGAATATTTCAATGCCATTTGGAAATTTTCATATGTTTTTCTTGTTTGATTATTTCTGTCTGTAAATGCTTACTGAATTTTGTATTAGATTCAATAAGGGCAACTTCATGAACAACTCTTTGTAATTTACACCAGAAAAACTATGAAGTTCATAAATTACATTTCTTCCCCTTTACAGAGGAATAAATTGATTGTCTAGCATCACAGAAGCATTTCCTTGAATACCGTAACTAAAGATTTGGAATCTACTGGCCTAGAAGTTACTTACTTCATAATGTCAACTGTTGTGAAGTGTAGGCTGACGTTCAAGAGATTAATTATGAAGACTCAATACACAAAGAAGTGGGGTGCAGACATGCTAAGGAATGAGATATGCTTGAAGTTCTTCAAGGCTCTGGATAAAGCAATAAGAAATAGCTCATTTGGCAGAACAGTTGAAGAGGAACATATGTCTCTAAAAAGTACAATCACAGAAGTTTAAAGGAAAACACAGATACAAAGATGGTAACGGTGAAGAAACCATTGGTGACAGAAGAATTACTTCAGTTGATCAATAAAATAAGGAAGCACAAAACTATTCAGGAAAATTTGGGAAGACAAAAATAAGTTGCTGAGGGATGAAATAAATAGCAACAGGGAAGCTAAGATGAAATAACTGCATGAAAAATGTGAAGAAATCGAAAAAGAAATGATGGTCAGAAGGACTAATTCAGTGTGTAGGAAAGTCAAAACAATGTTTGCTGAAATTAAAAGTGAGGGTGGTAACATTAAGAATGCAATGGGAAGGCCACTGATAAATTCAGGGAAGAGGGTAGATAGGTGGAAAAACTATTTTGAAGGCCTTTATGAAGGGGTAGATTTGCCAGATGTGGTAGAAGAAGCAGGAGTCTAGTTAGAAAAGAAAGAGGATCCAGTAATAGAATCAGAATTTAAAAGAGTTTTGGAAGACATAAGATGAAATAAGGCACAATGGGTAGATAACATTCCATCAGAATATCTAAAATCATTGGGGGAAGTGGCAACAAAACAATAATTCACGTTGGTGTGTAGAACGTATGCGTCCAGCAAAAAACGTCTGACTTTTGGAGAAACATCATCCATGCAATTCCAAAGACTCAAAGAGTTGAGAAGTGTGAGAATTATCACACAATCAGCTTAACAGGTCATGCATCCAACTTATTGACAAAAATAAGGATGGGTTAGAAAATTGAAGATTTATTAATTGTGATCAGTTTGACTATAGGAAAGGTAAATGCACAAGGGAGGCAATTCTGATGTTCATTATGGAAGCAAGACTAAAGAAAAATGAAGACACATTCATATGATTTGTTGACCTGGAAGATGTGTTCAACGATGTAAAATGGTGCAAAATATTTGAAATTTTGAGGAAATTAGGGGTAAGCTATAGCAAGAGAGTGGTAATAGGATATTTACAAGAGCTGAGAGGGAATAATAAGTGATTAAACCATGAACAAATGGCTTTGATTAAATACAGTGTAAGACAGGTATGTGGTCTTTCACCCCTACTGTTCAATCTGTACAGCATAGCAGCAATGATGAAAATTCAGGAATCTGATTAAAACTGAAGGTAAAAGTATATCAGTGATCAATCTAATGAGTACAGAATATGAATTGAGAGTAAATCTAAGGAAAGATGAAATTAATGAAAAGTAGCAGACATGAAAATAGTGAGAAACTTCAGAGTGAAATTGATGGTCACAAGGTTGATGAAGTTAAGTAATTCTACTACCTAGACAGCAAAACAACCAATAATGAAGCAAAAGGACATCAAAAGGAGACTAGCTCTGGCTGAAAGGTGTTCCCTGGCCAAGAGGAGTCTACTGGTATCAAACATAGCCCTTCATTTGAGGAAGAAAATTCTGAGAAAGTATGTTTGGAGCACAGCCTTGTATGATAGTGAAACATGGGCTGCAGAAGAACCAGAACAAAAGAATCGCATTTGAGATTGTGCTGCAGATGAATGTTGAAAATTATGTGGGCCTGTAAGCTAAGGAATGAGGAGATAGGAAGATAGAATACATCCCATAAATAATTGATACATAGGTTGCAACTGTTACTCTGAGATTAAGATTTTGGATCAGAAGAGGAATTCATGGTGGGCCACATCAGGCCAGTCAGAAAACTGATGACGAAAAAAAAGTCAACAGTTACAGAAAGGATAGATTGATGCTTATCATAAACATGACACATCGCCAAGAGCAAAATGGAGCACCATGCACAGCATGCAGATGAACATAACCTACCAAGTTTCAATGGCTGCTTCACAGCCCAGGCCACCTGGTTTGTCCCCACCTCCACCACCACCACCACCACCACCACAAGCATTTCTGAACTGTGAATCTGGGTGCTATCCTTAAAACACATTCACTGCTCCAGAAATCATCCTGACCTCAACCTGTGGTAATCATTTGTCCCTACATCCTTCACCCAAAATTTCATAGCATGCATGATCAGAATCTTTGTGGGTATGCATCTAGTATGTAATTCTGTTGAAATATTGAGTTCAGAGTCTGTTCTGAGGTTCTGTAATGCATGGACGTCAATGAGATAGTGTGGTAGTTTTGTTAAACACTTCTGGTATCCTTTTTGTAGATAGGTATGTCCTGTGCTTCTTTCCAATCACTGGGCACAGTTAGTTCAAGATATCTACAGTGTAATGTATTACAGTGAAAACAGGATTTGACTGAGGTATAAATTGAATATAGGATATTACAAGGATTTCTTCATGCCCTTAATCCTTGTTCAATGTCACTGATTTTAGCTGTTTCTCAATGAACATGACACTAATATCTACATCACTCATCTTTGCAGTGGCGTGAAAAGGAAACCGGAGCATTTCTTCTGTATTTTCCTTTGTAATGGAAAGATATATGTAGTGAGAATTATTAAAGCACTGTGGAAGGAAGAATAGGATATCTGGTCAGGGCATTTCAGTGCTGTCAACGCAAAATTAAGTAGGGGTAATCCTGGAATAGGTTAAAAAATGAACAATAATAATAATAATAAGAAGAAGAAAAAGAAGAAATGTTAGTTACCATAAAAAATTGTTGTATCTGGGAACACTGAAAATTTCCAATTTATCTAATGGTGAAATTGAATTTTTACACTACATTTTAAACTGACATTTTGAGGGACAGATGTGATAGTGGACCAGAATTTGTTATGAAATGTAGATTAAAAGTGCAAAATCATACTGAATCTATAAACAGATAGAACATTATCTCTGTAAGGTTAGTTTTTGTTCTACAGAAATATCAGTTCTAACTTTAGAATTTGCCCATCCAAATAGCTTGAAGAAAAGCAAACCCATATTTATATCATTCATAGATTTTGAGGAAGATGAATTAAGAAGTTATTCTTTCCAAGATCTATACATGAATGGAATATGAAAAAATCCCGAACAATTCTTAGAATGGAAACTACACCCTACCATGCACTACACGGCAGACTATGGATGCTTTTGTGGAATATAAGGTTGTGTGATGCTGGACTGGGAACAGGGAAACAGTTAAGTAGGTGCAGGATGCACCAGGAGGTTTATGGGAACATAGGAACCCACCCTGCAATATATCCTATCTCTACAGTTCTAAAAAGCTGATGTTGGTAGGAAGCACATCGGTGGATGCAGTCATTAAGACACAATTTTGGACAGTGCTCTCAACCACTGTGAGGCCCTGTTGTTTTTTCAGGACACTTTGTTGGTGACCATTCATGCAGACAGACAGCTTGTCTGTGGTCTTGCCCAAGTAGAATGCAGCACAGTGTTTGCAGCTTAGATTGTATATCACATGGCTTGTTTCACAGGTAGCCCTGCATTTTATGGGATAGTTGATGCTTCTGACAGGACTGGTGATGGTGGTGGAGGAGGAGGATGTATGGGACATCCTGGTCTGTTATAGGAATATGAGCCATCAGACAAGGGGTTGGGAACAGGGGTTGTGTAGCGATGGACGAAGTTATTGTGTAGTTTTAGTGGGTGGCAGAATACCACTGTGGTAAGTGTAGGAGGGATAGTGGGTAGGACATCTCTCATTTCAGGCCACGTTCATAAATCTTGTTGGAGAATATGATTCAGTTGATCCATTCCTGGGTGGTAGTAACATGGAGAACACTCCTCTGTGGCCAGATGGTGGGGCTAACTGGGGGTGATGGGATGACTGGAGAGATGAGTCCCAGGAGATTTCTCCTGTCACCCATCATCTCCTAAAGTCCCACTGCCGAGCTGCAGAGGAGCATTACCCTCATGACTCATTATGACCCAGGACTGTAGAATCTGAATCATATTCTCTGCTAGGGTTTCAACTACCTCTTTTTGTGGCCTGAAATGAGGAATGACCTACCCACTATCGTTCCCACTCCTCAAACAGTGTCATGCTGCTGTCCACTGAACCTACACAATATATTCATTCATCCCTTT
The DNA here is from genome assembly GCF_021461395.2 of Schistocerca americana. Taxonomy (NCBI): domain Eukaryota; kingdom Metazoa; phylum Arthropoda; class Insecta; order Orthoptera; family Acrididae; genus Schistocerca; species Schistocerca americana. The sequence continues at coordinate 39,341,960 of NC_060119.1, forward strand.
AATACGCCTGCTCATATTCCCTTGTATGTTTTCCCATATCCCTGTAATAGACCATGATGCAAATCCTGGCCCATACATCCACCACCACCACCACCACCACCTAGACCAGACCAATCACAAAATCACCTACCTCATCAAGAGGCAAGGCTACCTATGCGACAAGTCACATGATTTACAAGCTAAGCTGCCACCACTCTGATGCATTCTACATGGGCATGACAACTGAGAAGCTGTATTTCCATACGAATGGCCACTGAGAAACTGTTGCTGAGAGACAGGTAGACCACCCCATTGTCGGGCATGCTGCCTGACACAATGTTCTTCCATGAAATGACTGCTTCACAGCCTGTGCCATCTGCATTATTGATACTAACACCAGCTTTTCTGAACTGCTGAGGAGCAAACTTCCCTACATTGTACCCTACATTGCCTCAACCTTGGTTCATTAGTCATTTTCCTTGAGTTGCCTAACCCCTTCACAGTTCAGAACCAATGATGCTAGCAGCCAACAAAGTGGTTGCAGTAACAGTGTCTGCTGACAGGGCATGATTTAATCATGTATGTTGGAAAAGCCTCTGGTTTATGAGGTGTGAAGAGAGGGTAACCATTGACTTAATGCTGTTGGGAGTGTGGTTGCTTAGAAGCCAGGCCTGCTGATGTTCTACCACTCATATATGTTTGCCTGTTTTGGGTAACACTCTTGATTGATGCTCACATTTCTGGCTAGTGTGTCATTTCAATTGTTTCAGTTCTTCAAAAAGCTTGAATTCTTCCTGTTGGCCACTTGTTATACGCTGGATTGGGCGTCATGTTGTCCCCTAGTTTTTGACTTAATGCATCTGAACCTGCACCTTGAGAATGAGTTGTAAAACTGGTGACAAATGTGTCTTGTGCATCCATTGATCCAGTTGCATTATCTTGGGGAACCAGTTTATGTAATTATGGTAGCTGCAGCAGCAGCAGCAGCAGAAACTGCTACAGTAACAACATGCTGAAGTGTTGACCTCCTGCAAATGTTGCAAATTTTGAGAGCAACTGCAGCAACATGTCACTGACACCAGGAACTTTCCTATTTCTGTAACCCATCCTACCTCTTGGTCATTTTGGCATAGTTATGGACAAGTAGAATAGCTGCATGAAGTGGATAAAAAGTTATTGATGCTGTATACAGGGTGTCCCATTTATCTTGACCAGTTCGAGTAACTGTTTGTCCAGATGCAAATTACAAAATGTTTAAAGTAAATGTTCTTTAGCTGTCAGAGGGACATCAATTAGCATGATTGCCTGTGTTGTAGCTTTGTTTTTTACAAAGATATGAACAGCGGAATGACTCTTTTAAATGGCACACTGTATATTTTATTCAGTACTAAATTTTTTCTCCTGAAGACCTATTCAAAAATGTATCACAATTTACCATTCACTGAAACACAAAATTATGTAATTACATAACACAAAACTGATGATGTCACTCCCAGTGCTTAGTGGAGATACTCATGGTAATGGAACACATCCACGTGCTGACATTGACAGAGGACAAATGTAAAAATAAGTAAAATTCACACCCGTCATTCCGTCAACCACTGCTGTTGGAGTTTTGCGAGTAGATTGTACACCAACAAAGAGAAGTTAGAAATGCTACTCACCTATGGGGAGTGTAAGTTAGCAGAACAATAATTGCAATACTGTTCTTTTATAAGGGTACATTTAGTATGGTACTTTAATCCTTTTAAATACTGATGTGTAGAGTACACATACAGTAAAGGCTATCCTTCATACAGACTGCATTGTCGTAACATTTCTTTTATTGTTGTCATTGTCATTGAAGGTAGGCGAAATGCTACACAGGCAGTGGAACTGTACAGATAGTGATATCCTGATAAGAACCCACCTTCCTGGCGTATATTTTCTCGTTTTGTTGCGATGCTTCAGGAAATGGGAAGATTCGACTCACAACAATGCAATCATCATTGAACTTCCACATAGGAAGCTGCCTAAGTCACTGTTCTCACTTTTATTGCTATGAATTTCCATGTGCGCACATGACAGCTTGAACACAATATTGGTATTCCTAAAACCAGTGTACATCATATTCTTACACATCACTATTTCCATCCTTACCATGCACACCTACGTCAGGAACTACATGGGAATGATTTCCAGAATCATGTACACTTCTGTCAGTGGGCACAGCAGCAAATCATCAACAAACCAAACTCTTTCTCCAATATTCTATTTACCGATGAATGTTCCTTCTCAAAAAAAGGACATGTAAATACAGGGAACATGCATTATTGGTCCAGCATCAACCCCCAATGGCTTAGATAGGGGGAACGTCAGTGTCAATGTAGAGTTAATATCTGGTGTGGGATGCTTGGTACTACAATTATTGGCCCTTATTTCATTAACGGTAGTCTAAATGGAACAGCGTATACCAGCTTCTTGAGATGAATTCTTCCTCCACTTCTGGATGAAGTGCTGCTAAGGACCAGAATGCTTATGTGGTATGAACATGATGGATGTCTAGCACATAATGTCTTCCATCCACATAGTGTTCTGAATCGAAGGTATCTTGCCAGATGGATTGGTCGAGGAGGAACAGTTACTTGGCATGCTAGGTCTCCTGATTTAAATCGTCCTGACATTTTCTTTGGTGATGCATTAAGGATGTTGTCAATGGCTATATTCCAACAACTCCAGAGAATAGCCAGGAACGTATTGAGCTTGCTTGTAATTCTCTTTAGCACAAACACTGGAAGCAGTAAGTAATTCTTCCATTCAATGAGTGTGCCAGTGTATCGGTGTCCAGGGTCACCACTTTGAGCACCTCTGAATGTTCTTCTCCTGAGCAATGGTACAGAAGAGTCAAAGCTTATGTTATGTGTTTACTTGGTTTTCATTTGTTTTCTGACAACTCCAGGAAGTGGAAGAGTTTGTGATCCTGGGCACAAAGTCATTGTTGTGTTACGTAATTAATAACTTTGTGTTTCAATGAATGGTATAATGTGATACATTTTTGAATAGCTCTTTAGGAGAGGAAGTGAATTACTGGATAAAAAATACAGCCATGTAAAAATTATACTGCTGTGGTTCATCTGTAGAGGAGACCGCTTATAAAATGCTAATACAACCTATTCTTGAGTACTGCTCGAGAGTTTGGGATCCCTATCAGGTCAGATTGAGGGAGGACATAGAAGCAATTCAGAGGCAGGCTGCTAGATTTGTTACTGGTAGGTTTGATCATCATGCGAGTGTTACAGAAATGCTTCAGGAACTCGGGTGGGAGTCTCTAGAGGAAATGAGTTGTTTTCTTCATGAATCGCTACTCAGGAAATTTAGAGAACCAGCATTTGAGGCTGACTGTAGTACAATTTTACTGCTGCCATCCTACATTTCGCGGAAAGACCACTAAGATAAGATGAGAGAGATTAGGGCTCGTACAGAGACATATAGCAGTAATTTTTCCCTCATTCTGTTTGGGAGTGGAACAGGGAGAGAAGATGCTGGTTGTGGTACAAGGTACCCTCCACACGCCATATGGTGGATTGTGGAGTGTGTATGTAGATGTAGATCTCCAGGTCGAGGACACCTTCCTGGGTGAGTTTTCTACCATACATTATACAGTGTTGATTTGGGCGTCGAAGAAGACCACACACATCTTTGCATTTGATATCCAGCATGGCAGGCAGTCGGTTCTGGTGGGGCTGCATTGTGGCGTGTTGGTTGTAGCCCCCTGACCACAAAGGGATCACTCTGCTGATGCCTGCACCATTAACTCCACACACATGCCAAGGGGTAGATGCCCATCCCCCTGGGGCACCAGGGCTCCCAGCCATGGCCATCCTGCCAAGTAGCCTTTGCTGCGGCTGTGCGGCACCTGTGGGGGAGCCCCTGGTCGGTGTGGGTGGCATCAGGGCTGGAAACATGTGACGAAGCATACTCCATGTCATGCTGGTAGTGGAACACCAGCAGTCTTTAAGAGATCACGAGTTCAATACAAATCACAGAAGTACAAGCTCAAATCATTACCATCGCTGGCCACACCATGGGAGGAACGTCTGGGTAAGGCTGGAAGCGGACCTTATTTGCCCCAGTACCTTGTATGTTCAAGACCTGATGGGGAATCTTTCATGACGATGAAGCCTCAGTTTTTTGTTGAGCATTTAGAGGACAAGTTTGGGGAGGTGGAGGGCTTGTCCAAAATGAGATCTGTGTCAGTCTTGATTAAATCATCATCCTCTGCCCTGTCACGGGAATAACTCGCCTGTGACAAGCTGGGGGCTGTTTCTGTAACCATCATGCGCCATAATAGCTTAAATATGGTTCAGGGTATCATATTTCACAGAGCCCTTCTTTTGCAGTCCGATGATGAGGTGCACGCCAATTTAGAGCAGTTAGGTGTACATTTCATCCGGCATGTCCACAAGGTTCTGAACGATAATGAGGTTGCCAGCACTGCCTTCATCTTGGAGTGTGAGGGTGATACATTGCCATAGAAGGTCGAGGTGATGATCTACCAGTGTGATGTAAAGCCTTGTATACCTCCACCAATGCAGTGCTTTAAGTGCAGGAAGTTTGGCCATATGTCTTCCCACTGTACTTCCAGTGTCACATGTCGAGATTTTGGACACCAGTCACATCCCAATACTCCATGTGCCCCGCCTCCCATCTGTGTCAAATGTGGAGAGCACCATTTGCCTTACTTGCCTGACTGCAGGATTCTCGAGAAAGAAAGGACTGACTTAAACTGAAGCTACGAGAAAATTTGAATGCCTGCATCCTTTGTGTGTCAGTTCTTACGCTGCTGCTACAACAGTTGTGGCACCATCAGCTCCGCCAACCCATGTCACATCTCAGAGTCAGAAGACTACACCTGCCCCCTTGATGGTACGGGCCATTTCCCTACCTGTTGCTCCTGCACCACCCAACCACCTACTTTGGGAGCAACAGCAACACCCCACGCTCCCCCCCTCCCCCCCCCCCCTCCAGAAACGTCCACCGCCACTTCTAATCTGGAGACTCATAAATCTTCTTTGACTTCTCTCGCTATGAAGGGGTCCCTTGTGTCACTACCTTCTCAGGTATCGTCTGGTGGGAAAGATGACACCTGCCAATGGCTTAAGAGCCCCAAAGCAGCTGGTCATAGGGCTTCACCCTCATCCTCAGTCCCAGAGACTGAGCCAGTGAAGTACTCTGAGCCAGGGAAACTCAAGCAACAGCGAGAGAAATCAAAAAAGAAATTGCCTAAGGCGAAGGAAATTGCAGTGGCACCCACACCACCGCTACCTACAAGTTCTGTGACTGAGGATGGGGTCAGCATTTTGGCATCCACTGAGGACCTAGAGATCGCCAGACACTCAGACACAATGGACATAGACTGTTCAGGCAATAAATCAGTGGTAGCAGGTGACTGAGATGTAAACTGCCTCATTGAATGCTCCATGCCTTCCCAGTCTCATGATGTCATCCTCCTGTGGAATTGCGGCAGTTTTCTCCATCGCCTGGCTGAGGTGCAGCAACTGTTAAGCTTTCACCTGCTATCTGTATTGCCCTCCAAGAACTCTGGTTCTCAGAAATGCGGATCCCTGCCCGTCTCAGCTATAAGGGATATTACAGGAACCGTAGCGACTGTAATCGAGGGACAGGTGGAGTTTGCGTTTGTGTCCTAAATTCAGTGTGTATTGAACATGTGCTTCAAATAGCTCTTGAAGCTGTGACTGTCAGAATAAGGATGGTGCAGGAAATAACTTTCTGCAGTGTATATCTTACTCCAGATGGTGCAGTACCCCCGAATGTATTAGCTGGAATGCTTCGTCAACTCCCTAAACCTTTCCTACTTCTGGAGGATTTTAATGCTGATAACCCCTTGTGGAGTGTTACCATGCCTACTGGCCATGGCAGAGATGTTGAAACTTTACTGCCACAATTCGACCTCTGCCTCTTAAATACTGGGGCCGCAACACATTTCAGTGTGGCTCATTGTAGTTACTCGCCCACTCATTTATCAATTTGCAGCCCAGGACTTCTCCCATCTATCCACTGTGTAGTAGCGACCACTTCCCCATCTTCCTGTCACTGCCCCAGCATCAGGCACATGGATGCGTGCCCAGATGGGCTTTGAGCAGAGCGGACTGGGGAACTTTAACCTCTGCTTTCATCGCTGTATCTCCCCTACACCATAACATGGAATTGATGGTTAAGCAGGTGACTAGCACAAATGTTTCTGCAACAGAAAATGTGGTCCCTCACTCTTTAGGGTGCCTGAGGCATAAGGCAGTCCCTTGGAGGTCGACGGAAGTCGCTGAAACAATTAAGAAGCATCAGTGATCTCTACAGCTGCGGAAGTGGCACACTGCCCTGGAGCACCTCACAGCATTTAAATGGCTTTGTGCACATGTTTGCTACCTTATCAAACAATGGAAGAAGGAGTGTTGGGAGAGATATGTCTCCACCATTGTGAGTCACACGGCACCTTCACAAATAGGGGCAGAGATCAAACCTCTTTTCGGGTGACAGGCCCCACCAGCTGTCCCCGATGTTCCTATAAATTACTAGTTATGTACTGATGCAAGCGTGGTTCGCAGGTTCTGTGCCGAGCAACTATCATTCCAGCTTTTCACACATGCAAACATCAGCTGGAGGGGAACTTCCTCTCATTCACTACAGGCTGTAGTGAATCCTGTAACGCCCAATTTACAGAGTGTGAGCTCCTCAGTGAGTGCCCTTGCGCATTGTCTCAACAGAGCTTCTGGGCCTGATCGCATCCACAGCCAGATGATTAAACATCTCTCATCTGACTAAAAGCTTGTCATCTTCAATGGCCCTGGTGCAATGGCATCTTTCCATCGCATTGGCGGGAGAGCACCATTATTTCGGTCCTCATAGCCAGTAAAAACCCTCTTGATGTGGATAGCTATCGGCCCATCGGCCTCACCAACGTTGTTTGTGAGCTGCTGGAATTTATGGTTTGTCGGCAGTTGGGTTGGGTCCTGGTTGTTTCCTGGAGTCACGTGGCTTGCTGGCTCCATGTCAGGGTGGCTTCTGCCAGTGTCGCTCTAGCACGGATAATCTTGTTTTCATTGAATCTGCCATCCGAACAGCCTTTTCCAGACAGCAACACTTGATTACTGTCCTTATTGACTTCTGTAAAGCATACGACATGACTTGGCAATGTCATATCCTTGCCATGTCTGAGTGCGGTCTCTGGGGATCACTCCCGATTTTTATCCCAAACTTCCTATCGTTCCGTACTTTTGATGTCCAAGTTGGTGACTCCCATAGACCCATCCATATCCAGGAGAATGGAGTCCTGCAGGGCTCTGTATTGAGTGACTCTCTAGTTTTAGTGGTCATTAATGGTCTAGCAGCGGCTGTCAGCCCTCCATCTCACATTCTCGGTATGCGGATGACTTCTGCATTTCATATTGCTGCTCCACTAATGTTATTGCTGAGTGGCGCCTCCAGTGAACCACATAATGCACAGCCATGCGCTCTTGCTAATGGCTTCCAGTTTTCAGCAGCATAGTCATATGTCATGCACTTCTGTCGGTGTCATACCATACATCCAGAACCTGCACTTTACCTTAATGATGATCCACTCACTGTAGTGGAGACATATCAATTCCTAGGACTGGTTATTGGCGCTCGATTGACTTGGCTCCCTCATCTTCATCAGCTTAAGCAGAAGTGCTGGCATCACCTCAATGCCCTCCATTGCCTGAGCAACACAAATTGGGGTACAGATCGCTGTACATGGCTGCAGCTCTGCAGAGTCCTTGTCCAATCCTGAATTCATAATAGGAGAGTGGTTTATGGTTCGACAGTGCCTTCAGCATTGCACTTACGTGGCCTTGTGCACCACTGTAGGGTTTGAATTGCGACGGGATCCCTTAGGACGACTCGGTGACTAGTGCACTGGTGGAGGCTGGTTTCCATCCACTGCAGATCACACGTGCAACTGCTCACCAGTTATGCAGAACACATTAATAATTCCCCTGAGCATCCAAATTACCGTCTCCTATTGCAGTCCATCTCCCGCATCAGTGGCCCAGATCAGGGTTTACGATAGCAGTTCGCATACGGTTTCTTCTCTTTGAACTGGAGTCCTTCCCTTTACCACCTCTACTTGCGGACTGTTCATGTATGCCTCCTTGGTGTATGTCTTGGCCGCAGCTTCGTGTGGACCTTTTGCGTGACCCTAAGTGTTCCATTAACCCCACCACTCTCTGCTGTCACTTCCTCTCGATTCTTGTCGTGTTTCGTGGCTGTGAAGTGGTTTTCACTGACGGCGCAGTGGCTGATGGACACGTATGCATTGCATCTGATGATGTAAGACATATTGAGCAGCACTCCTTGCCAGTTGGCTGCAGTGTTTTCACTGCAGGGCTGGTGGCCACATCTCATGCTCTTGAGTACATCCACTCATGCCCTGGCGAGTCAGTTCTCCTGTGTACTGACTCATTGAGCAGTCTACAGGCTATCGTCCAGTGCTACCCTCACCACCCTCTGGTAACATCCATTCAGCAGTCCATCTATGCCTTGGAACAGACCCGCTGTTCGATAGTGTTTGTGTAGACTGCAGTACATGTTGGAATCCTGGGCAACGAACTTGCTGACATGCTGGCAGGCAATGTAGAAACTTCTTCTGGAGATAGGCTTCTCCAAAGCTGAAATACGTTATGCCTTACATCACAGGGTTTTCCGGCATTTTGAGACGGAATGGCATAACAGCATGTACAACAAACTGCATGTCATTAAGGAGACTATAAATGTGTGGAAGTGTTCCATGCAAGCCTCTTGCAGGGAATCGGCTGTCTTCTGCCGGCTCAGCACTGGCCATATGTGGCTAACACATGGTCACCTACACCGTCTCGAGAACCCACCTCAGTGTTGCTGTTGCTCCCAAATGACAGTTGCCCACCTCTTGCTGTACTGCCCACTTTTAGCCCCTCTGTGACAGACTTTTAACTTTTCCAGTACCCTGCCTTTGTTGTTGGGCGAGAATGCCTCCACTGCAGTTTTTGTTTACGTTATATTCGTGAGAGTGTGTTTCATAATTCAGTGTAGGTTTGAGTGCATGTATTTTGTTGGTCTGTGTCCTCCACCCTAGTGCTTTTAGGGTGGAGGTTTTAATGTATTACAGAGTGGCTGGCTTTCCCTTTTTATTCTTGTGGTTGGTCAGCCACTGTAATCTGCTTTCATGTTTTACTGTCTTTTGTTTCTAGTGTATTTCTGTTTCTTTTCTGTACCCTTTTTTTTTCTCTTAGTATTCGTTGCCGCCTCTTCACTGTTTTGGCTTTTTCTTTCTTTCTGTTTTGTGTTATATGTTTCGTCCATTTTATCCTCACACTTGGGGCATTATTTTATTAGGACCAAGTGACCGATGACCTTGTAGTTTGGTTCCTTCTCCTGCTTCTAAACCAACCAACCAATCCTTTTTTCCACGAACAATATGAGACTGGAATAGAAGGGAGAACCGATAGAGGTACTCAAAGTACCCTCTGCCACACACCATCAGGTGGCTTGCCGAGTATGGATGTAGATGTAGATGTAGATCCAACTGACCATCTTTGCTGTCCCCATTAACACTTCCATGATCTGTTTTCCCACAGGCATATCCAACTTCCTTATTGGTCAATGACTTAGCTATCTTAAGCAGTTCTCCATGGACTTGTATCCTTGTGTGGCATCCTTGGTAATGTCTTGATCCTCTACTTGTGCAGGATCAAAAATTGTTTTTGCTTTTCTATTGAAAAAAACAGTTTGTATGAATTTCTAGTGTCACAGTGGGTTTCTTCCACTATCGTTACATCTTCCATTTATACCAATCCCATGTCCATTTGAAACTAGACTATATGGGTTTCATTTATTCATGGTCATAACACAGTCTACTGTTGTGGAGTATGTTGGGCCACTGGCAACCTTTACACTAGTCTGGTTGAGAGCTTCTATGCAGAAGCTGCCTAACTGGAACTGTCCTACGGGCATGATCTTCTCCTCAGTGGATATGATTGCCATTTGTTGTGTTGTGCCCAGCCACCCATCTTGTGCCCTTTATTTTGATGCCTCCTTCAACTGCCAGTACAGGCCACATTTTTCTCGTATTACCTTCCAGAGTTCGCTTTTGGCTACTGCTCCTACAGCTTAGCTTCGTGCAGTCTGCCACATTCCTGTTTGGTGTGAGCCCTTCACCAATTTCGCTTCATGTAGCTGCCTGTGTTTATCTTGGACTTCAAAGTATTTTCCTCGGGAGGCAAATGGATTTGATCTATTGCTGTTAGCTCCTCAACCTTTGCACCCAATTTAGTGGTAGCATATTCATGTAGACTGACGACTCGCAGTCCATGGTGTTTGGTGTGCCTTATCGTTGGCACTGACCATTTTTGGTACGATCTTCTTGCAAACTGCTAGATTTTTAAAGCAGAGCTCTTTGTGCTCTTTCGGACCACCTAGCACATCTCACAATATACACCTTTTAATTGTGTCATATGCTCCAATTCTCTCACAAGCCTTCAGATCCTCACTGTGCTGGAAGAGTCCAAGGAAGCTTACAGTTGTTGTTTTTGAGGGAGCCACTATGATTTTCTTGTGGGTTCCTCGTCACATTGTTCTCATGTGTGACAAGACTGCAGTCCTACCTCAACCTGCCAGCTCTTCCATTGATTCAGATGATGATCTTGTTGCTGTCTGTTGGTAGATGGTGTCACTTTTGCATCACCACTGGTTTTCTCTTTACTGGAACAAGCTCCATTGACTTAACCTCTCCCAATGGTTCGGCTGGCCACCTCTTGGCTCTTTCACTGCAAGATGATCATTTTAACTAGGTTGTTTATTGGGTACTGTCTCTTTAGCCATCACCATTTGTTGAGTGGTGATCTCCCACCACTTTGCGTTGGTCATAATAATAACTTGATGGTTTGCTATTTTCTGATCCGATATCCTTTTCTGAACTGCTTATGTTTAATTGTATGTTTTCCACCTGAGTTACTGGTTATTTTGGCATGCAACGTGCAGATTGTTTATATAAATGATAGCAATTTTGCAAAGGACATTTAATGTTTGTTTAGGGATCTCTGCTGCCACTACGGCATATTTTATTGATGTTTCTTCAAGTAGTAGTTCTTGATTTTAGCTCTTTCCTTCTGTTGATTGAGCTTAACATACAGTTGCTCTTAACATCTTTCGCATAAAGGTGTTCTAAGGTTATGACATGGGTGCTTATGAACACAGTCAGGTCTGTGCCTTAACGCAAAAAAGGTAGGTACGGAAGTAAGTACTAGCTTCCGGCAAGGAAGATGTGTTATGATCCTCATTACATTATATGGTGATGACCAGACAATCAATATTAATAGATCTTCAGTCTTTTCACAAATGACAGTTGTCTGTTATGAAGTACTGCATAAACACATAAAGTGTTGATAAGTTTTTGAACCGATGCAATGATTGGCAAATTGCTTCAAATATGATATATTATAATATTATGTAACTTTTGTAAATTTGCTTATTTGTTGTTATAGAACCTAAACAGAACAAATTTATTTCAGGAAGAAGAAATAACACTGGTTGACTGGTTCCCTGTATTGGAGGCAGGCAACCTCCACTTCGAAGGACGCAGGTATAGCTGAAGCAATGTTACACCTGATTATGACCATTCTTCATTTATCACTTTTTTAAAATTAACTTTTCTCGTTACATACAAATGTGTATTTACAAACGCTTGCTGTTTTTCTTCTTCCCTCCAGCCCATTTTGCTTATTAGCTGCACTGTTAAGGAAGATCACAAGAAACTGTGATGTTCTGCAGACCAAAGTACAATTGACTTGATAACAATCTTAATCACAGCCTTAATCTCTCTTCAAAAGGAGCCTCACAGGATGCTATGGTTGCATAATGAAGAGAGATGCCAGCAGTTAAAATAATAATTTGGGTATTGGAATGAAAATGTTTGAATAATTAGTTACAGATTTTCAGGGTGGAAAGGAAAAGTAAAAATATTTCTAATTTTCCTGAGCATTGTGACTTTTTGAAAACTTCTTTTCATCAAGGGGAAGTTTCTGTTGATCTGGAATTCCACTGTACCCTCTAATCTGTTTGCATTTAAACCAATAATAAAAATAGAAGTCTGATTTTACAGGTTTTGTAATATTATAGGTTTTACAATAACTGGCACTACTCAACTTCAAAAGTCAACAATCACTGGTTCATCACTGAAACAGAACAAATGGACCTGATGATGGCCATGCAAGTGCTCTCTTGCAACTGGAACTTTTCAAATCTACATTGTTTATGTGCAATACCATTGCCTATTAATACAGTGCATAAATATAACACTCTTTCCATTTTGGAGGCTAACACAATAGTCACTGCATTACTGAAGAACATGTTTTTCTAGCAGAAGCATTTTTTTATCAACACACACAGACATATATGGTATAATTCAGTACAAGCACATGAGCTATGTCTTTGTAAAATGATCAGTTTTAAACTCATTTTTTATCTAAAGATCTAGATTACAAAATGCAGAATCAGCTTGAAAAATCAATAATCAGGAAAAAAAAGGTCACAATTACATGTTGGTTCAGGTTCAATTCACTGAACTGATATAATGGATATATAATCCACCATTTGTCTCCATATCATAGCAAACAATGATGTAAAAATTTAACTGCATTAGAGGCACTTGAACAACATAGTTCCTAAACAAACTACCACCTAGCTTTCTGTATTATATTTTGCTCACTCTTATGATTTTTCGCCCCTGTGGGTCTGGGGATTGGAATAGGCCAGAGGTATTCCTGCCTTTATGTGATGGTCCCCTGTAAGATCTGACCTCCAATCTTCAAAATTTTCCTGAAGAGTGAGCCAACTTGGGAAGGGCGCCTTACAAAGTGCATGGTGTCCATTGTGCATTGACATCTTTAGCCCACTTTCTTGTCGTTGCATTGCAGTCATGCCCATTCTCCATCCCCTGGGCAAGGACACTATTCACTATGCAGTGTCGATTTCTGCATCGACAATGACCATGGACTTCTTTGCACCTGATATCCAACATGGTAGCCAATATGTTGTGCTGTGGTTGCCATGTACCCTGTTGGTAGTAGCCCCCTGACCACACAGGGATCACTCTGCTGATGCCTGCACCGTTAACTCCTCATGTATTCCAAGGAGTAGATGTCCATCCCCGTGGGGCATCGGGACTCCCGGCAATGTCCATCCTGTCAGGTGGCTTTTGCTGAGGGTGGGTGGTGGCTGTGGGTAGGGCCCCTGTCGGAGTGGGTGGCATCATGGCAGATGACACGCGATGAAGTGTAGTCCATCGTCTATTGCTGGTGGTGAAACACCAGCAGCCTCTAAGCGATCACTAGCTCAATTCAACGCACAGAAGTATGACAGAAAATTGTTCACCTCACTGGCCACACCATGGGAGGAATGTCAGGCTAAGGAAGGCAGAAGATCTTATTTGGCCCAGTACCTTGTATGTTTGAGAGCTGGTGGGAACCTTTCACGATGATGAAGCCTCAGTTTATTGTTGAGCATTTAGAGGACAAGTTCGGGGAGGTGGAGGGCTTGTCCAAAATGAGACCTGGGTCAGTCTTGATTAAAACATCATCCTCATGGGAATTACTCGCTTGTGACAAGCTGCGGGATATATCTGTAAATGTCACACCCAATAAGAGCTTAAATATGGTCCAGGGTATCATATTTCACAGAGACCTTCTTTTGCAGTCCGTCGATGAGCTGCGCGCCAATTTAGAGTGGTGAGTGTACATTTCATCCGGTGTGTCCACCGGGGTCTGAAGGATAATCAGGTTGCCAGTGGTGCCTTCATCTTGGCCTTTGATGGTAATACATTACCCGAGAAGGTGAAGGTGATGGTCTACAGGTGTGATGTAAACACTATATCCCTCCCCCAGTGTGGTGCTTTAAGTACTGGAAGATTGCCCATATGTCTTCCTGCGCCACATGCCAAGATTCCAGAAGTACATCACGTCCCAATACTCCATGCCCCCATTTCCCATCTGCATCAACTGTGGAGAGCACCATTTGCCTAGCTCACCTGACTGCTGGATTCTCCAGACAGAAAGGAAAATCGTGGAGTACAAGGCCCTGAACAGACTAACCATCATCTGAGGCTAAGATACAAATCGAGCACCTGCATTCTGTGTGTATGACAACATCTTACACTGCCGTTACAGTAGTTTTGGCACCATCAGCTCCGCAAACCCAGGTCATCTCTTAGAGCTGGAAGACTACACCTGGCCCCTTGATGGTAGGGGTCATTGCCCTCACTGTTGCTCATGTGCGAACTACTTAAGGACCAATACCTCCCCAATCCCTCCCCAGCCATCGGCGACATATGTCCCCACTTCTAATCCAGAGAAGCGTAAGTCTTCTTTTGCTTCTAGCACTAGGAAGGGGTCCCTTGTGTTACTCCCTTCCGAGGTTTCTTCTAGTGGGAAAGATGACACCTGCAAGTCGCTGAAGATCCCAAAAGCAGCTGGTAGTACGGCTTCACGCTCATCCTCAGTCCCAGAGACTGAGCCAGTGAAGTCTTCCCAGCCAGGGAAACCCAAGGAGCAGCGAGAGAAATCCAAAAAGAAAATGCCTAAGACCAAGGAAATGGCAGGGGCACCAACACAACTGCTACCTACAAGCTCTGCAGCTGATGATGAAGTGGAGATTTTGACGTCCGCTGAGGCCCTTGATCTCACCAGGCCCACAGACACAAAGGATATAGACTAATCAGGCAATGAATCTGTGGCAGCATTGAATGTTCCATGCCTTCGCAGTCTCACAATGTCATCCTCCGGTGGAATTGCGGTGTTTTTTTCCAATGCCTGGCTTAGCTCCAACTACTGTTAAGCTTTACACCTGCTATATACATTGCCCCCCAGGAAACCAGGTTCCCAGCAATGCGGATTCATGCCCTCCATGGTTATAAGGGATATTACAGGAACTGTAGCAACTATAATAGAGAGTTAGGTGGAGTTTGCGTATGTTTCCTAAATTCGGTGTGTATTGAATATGTGCTTCAAATAGCTCTTGAAGATGTGGCTGTCAGAATAAGGACGGCGCAGGAAATAACTTTCTGCAGTGTAAATCTTACTCCAGATTGCGCAGTACCCCTGAAAGTATTAGCTGGAATGCTTGATCAACTCCCTAAACCTTTCCTACTTCTGGAGGATTTTAATGCCCATAACCTCTTGTGGAGTGGTACCATGCCTACTGGCCATGGCAGAGATGTTGAAACTTTACTGCTGCAATTCGACCTCTGCCTCTTAAATACTGCGGCCGCTACACATTTCAGTGTGGCTTGTGGTAGTTACTCGGTCATTGATTTATCAATTTGCAGCGCAGGACTTCACCCATCTATCCACTGGAGAGCACATCATGACCTGTGTAGTAGCGACCACTTCCCCATCTTCCTGTCACTGCCCCAGCGTCAGGCACATTGATGCATGACCAGATAGGCTTTGAGCAGAGCAGACTGGGGAACTTTAACCTCTGCTGTCATTGCTTTATCTCCCCCACACCGTAACATGGAACTGATGGTTAAGCAGGTGACTAGCATAAATGTTTCTGCGGCAGCAATGTTTCCCTTGGAGGTCGACGGAAGTCACTGAAACAATTAAGAAGCTTCAGTGATCTCTACAGCTGTGGAAGTGGCACACTTTCCTGGAGCACCTCATAGCCTTTAAATGGCTCTGTGCCCGTGTTCGCTGCCTTATCAAACAAAGGAAGAAGGAGTGTTGGGAGTGATTCGTCTCCACTGTTGGGTGCCACACGTCACCTTCCCAAGTCAGGTTAAAGATCAAACGTCTTTTCAGGTACCAGGCCCTAACAGCTATCCCTGTGGTTACCATAAATGGCGAGTTATGTACCAACGCAAATGCGATTTCCAAACACTTTGGTGATCACTTTGCTCGGGATTGTCAATCGGAAAATTTCCCGCCAGCCTTTTGCGCACTCAATCATCAGCTGGAAGGGAACGTCCTCTCATGCACTAAACGCTGCAGTGAATCTGATAACGCTCCATTTACAGAGTGGGAGCTCCCCAGTGCCCTTGCACATATCCCCGACATGGCTCCTAGGCCTGATCGCATCCACAGCCAGATGATTAAACATTTATCATCCAACCACAAACAACAAATCCTTGTAATCTTCAACCGTATGTGGTGTGACGGCATCTTTCCACCACAATGGCAGGAGAGTGCCATCATTCTAGTGCTCAAACCCTGTAAAAACCAGCTTAATGTGGATAGCCACCAACGTTCTTTGTAAGCTGCTGGAGCGTACGGTATGTCAGCAGTTGGGTTGGGTACTGGAATCATGTGGCTTGCTGGCTCCATGTCAGTGTGGCTTCCGCCATGTTCGCTCTACCACTGATAATCTCGTGTCCATCGAGTCTGCCATCTGAACAACCTTTTCCAGATGGAAACTTCTGCTTACTGTCTTTTCTGACTGACGTAAAGCTTATGATATGACTTGGTGACCTCATATCCTTGCCACATTGAATGAGTGGTATCTCTGGGGACCACTCTCAATTTTTATCCCACGCTTCCTTTCGCTCCGTACTTTCCATGTCCAAGTTGGTGACTCCCATTGTTTCACCCATATCCAGGAGAATTGAGTTCCACAGGGCTCTGTATTGAGTGTCTCTATTTTTAGTGCCCATTTATGATCTAGCAGCGGCTGTGGGAACCTCCGTCTAACCCTCTCTGTATGCAGATGACTTGTGCATTTCGTATTCCTGCTCCAGTACTGTTGTTGCTGAGTGGCACCTCCAGTTAGCCATCTACAAGGCGCCGTCATGGGCTCTATCACATGACTTCCAGTTTTCAGCTGCAAAGTTGTCTCTCGTGCAGTTCTGTCAGCATAGTACCATTCATCCGGAACCCACACTTTAGCTTAATGATGATCCACTCACCTTAGTGGAGACATATCAATTCCTAGGGCTGGTTTTCGACACTCGATTGACTTGGCTCCCTCATCTTCGTCAGCATAACCAGAAGTGCTGGCAGCACCTCAGTGCTCTCCGTTGCCTGAGCAACACCAATTGGGTTGCAGATCGCTGTACACTGCTGCAGCTCTACAGAGCCCTTTTCCCATCCCGAATTGACTATGGGAGTGTGGTTTATGGTTTGGTAGTGCCTTCAGCATTGCATTTACTCAACCCTGTGCACCACTGTGGGGTTTGATTAGTGACAGGGGCTTTTAGGACGGGTCTGGTGACCGGCGTACTGGTGGAGGCTGATTTCCCTCCACTGCAGATCAGACGTGTGAAACTGCTCGATGTAGCACAGATTCATTGTTTCTCCTGACAATCCAAATAACCATCTTCTTTTCCCACCGGTGGCATTCCATCTCCTGCATCGGCGGCCCATGTTAGGGCTAACAATAGCAGTTCGCGTGCAGTCCCTTCTCTCCGAACTGGAGTCCTTCCCTTTACCACCTCTACTTGCAGTCTGTTCACATATGCCTCCATGGTGTACACCTGGCCGCAGCTTCGTGTAGCCCTTTTGCATGGCCCTAAGGACTCCGTTAACCCTGCCACTCTCCGCAGTTACATCTCCTCGATTCTTGATGTGTTCCGGGCCTCTGAAGTGTTTCACACCGACGGCTCAATGGCTGATGGTCATGTAGGCTTTGCATATGTTCATGGAGGACATGTTGAGCAGCATTCCTTGCCAGTTTGCTTTAGTGATTTCACTGCAGAGCTGGCGGCCATATCTCGTGCTCTTGAGCATTTCCGCTCATGCCCTGGCGAGTAATTTCTCCTGTGTACTGACTCATTGAGCAGCCTACAAGCTATCGACCAGTGCTACCTTCACCACCCTCTGGTAGCGTCCATTCGGGACTCCATCTATGTCCTGGAACAGTCCCGCCATTCCATGGTGTTAATGTGGACCCCTGGACACGTTGGGATCCCTGGCAATGTCAATGCCAAGAGGCTGGACAAACAGGCAATGCAGAAACCACTTCTGGGGATAGGCACCTCTGAAGCTGACCTGCGTTATTTCTTACACCACAGTGTTTTCCTCCTTTGGGAGATGGAATGGCATAACAGCATGCGAAACAAACTGCATGTCATTAAGGAGACTATGAATGTGTGGAAGTTTTTCATCCAGGCCTCTCACAGGGAAGCAGTTGTCCTCTGCCAGCTCCGTATTGGCCATACGTGGCAAAGGCATGGTTAATTACCCCATCGTGAAGACCCACCTCAGTGTCACTGTGGCTCCCAAGTGATAGTTGTCCACCTATTAGTGGGCTGCCCACTTTTAGCCCCTCTGTGGCAGACTTTTAACTTTCCCAGCACCCTGCCTTTGGTGTTGGGCGACAACGCCTCCACAGCAGCTTTAGTTTTATGTTTTATCCATGATAGTGTGTTTTATACTTGTCTGTAGGTTTCAGCACATGTCCTTTGTCGCTCCGTGTCCTCCACCCTAGTGCTTTTAGGGTGCTTCATGCTGAGTGGCTATTAGGAATGGTGTCCACAGGTTGTGGTGGTGGAGTGCGGTGGTAAGAAAGGAGGGGGGGGGGGATGATACTGTTTAGTATACCATGATGCAGTGCAGTGACAGTGTGGTGTAGAATGGAGCATCAAGGCTGGTCTTTTCTAATTGAGATTTGTGGCTATGAGATTTAGCCAGGACATTTCCAGCAGATAGAAACATGTACATAACATCACATGCAGTTGGAATGTGTTTCCTTGATAGCAGTGACCTCTGTTACCTGGTGTCAGCACTGCACAGACATTTTGCTGGCGCCCCCTGGTGGAACATGTAACTATTTGCGTATCAACAAACTGTTTGTATACTGTATCGTGTTCATAACATTGATGCCCTTGTGGTATTCGTAAGTACATAATGGTGGACACACATCTGTGGGCCAGGGGGGGGGGGCACACCCTCAGGGTGAAATAATTGTGTTTTGAAGCGTAACATTCAGCTTGCAGTTGATATGCAATTATCATAAGGAAGGTGATGAAAAATACGATTCAAAATATTAAAAATTTTCCAGTTTCGAACCACCCAAAAATCTATACAAATGACTGAAGAGGATATAGTTACACAATTCTAAATAAATAGAATCTAATGTGTGGTTTACAACAAAATAGTAATTTCATATTTTATTTATCAAGGATACAGACGGTTTAATGCATTCTAAAATGAAACACATTTTAAAACTGTAGCAACGCCTATGCAAGAATTAAGTGTCATTGAATAGCATTATAAACTATTATTTGTGGCCAAAAGTGTAAAAAAAAAAATCCCTCAGGTTGAGCACTTCCATGTAATGTGTTTTTCATGTGATTCAATGATTTAACTCCACTAGTGGTGATCCTTATATAAATGAGTAGTATTACACATATTTAGTGAAATATTGTCAGGTACCTGTTTTTCATTGGATGTGAAGGATTGAGCCAACTTTCAAAACAGATTTGAGTATGTCTAGTAATCAATACATGGTTATAAGATAATTGGATAGAAGATAAAGAGAAGTAAAAAGCAAATAGTTTCTTCTGGAACAGACTTTCAAAAAGGGGTCTATCCTCTATAAAGTCTCCTTGGAATGGTGTTTCATTCACAGCGGTGTTGCACAGCATATTAACAGTGATTGTGAAAATATGCTAACTGGAAGAGACTTGCGGTATGTATCACACTTTGTCAAGGACATTTTATTTGAAACCTGACAGTGAATTACATGCCACATATGGGCAGATTCTTTCTGGTTTTGAAACTCACCACTGGGACACAATTTTTGTAGAGCTCAACAGGCCTCTGGTGACTTTAGTATTTTGCTGCTGTAATTTCCATAGTGGTTTGGCTGCTTCCATTATTAAAAAGAGTTTATTGAGTTCAATGAGCAATGATTTATGGACTTTTCTAGGGTGGTATAGTTATGTAAAGACTGGCCAGAACTGTGGAAAGATCTAGTCTCTTCATTTAACCATTTAGGAATCGTCACACACAAAAATCCTTAAGTGTGAAACTGTGATATGCGAGTCACTGCTAAAAGTAGTAGTGTATTGTTAGAGGTGGATATTCATTTAAGATAAGAAGTAAGGGAAGGAGAAAGGAATGAAAGAAGATGAGGGTTGAATATCCTGAGCCATTTGAAATTGAACTCTATCTTGGAATGAGAGAGGACGGGTAAGAAAGTCAGGGTTGTACTTGCCTAGAGTGATTTAGGGGAAGTTATAGAATACCTATGTCTGGATAGCTAGGGAGAGAGAGAACTGCTGTCATCTTGACTGAGTGTCTAGTCTAGTATGTTGATCACAGCACTGTATTACTGAGGTTGCAGGTACTTTGCTGATTGTATATTCTTACTGACATTGGTATTTGTATTCCTAGATATGAAAACATGTCTACAAGTAGATAATGATGTTTGCACGGCATTTCCAAATTCCTGTTTAATGCTTGTCTTCACAATGTTGTAATGTTACCTGAATGGCAGTTTGTGTGTTTTTTCTGCTACTCAAAAATTTTTTCTTTGTAAATGTAGTTATTGGTGTAATATACTCACCTCTTCAGTAAGACGTGTAATGATTATGGATCAGTTTATGAGTTTTGTCACAAGTAATGATAAAGTACTTGATGATGCTCTCCCACGCAGCTGTGGGTTGAATTGGATAGGTTGATGAAGGAAAACATGATGAAAACTGGGAAAGGGTAAGAAGTAACAAGTAAAAGGAAATAAATACAGAAATCACAAAATGGTAGTTCAGGTTAACAAACAGTTTGGCTTGTTGCCTGAAATAAGTGGGTATGTGCCACAATGAACTTTGTTAAAATGAGATGCAGCAGACTCATTGGAATATCAATAGTGTTAGTCATAAACATTAACAAGTAGAAAGGAAAGATTCTTACTGCTTGATAAAAGCCATGGAAGACATGATAAGTATACAGTAGAGAAAAAAGTTAGGTGTAGAGTCCCATGTTTGTAATCATCATGAAACAAAGTCACACACAACCAGGTTTGTTGCCTTTGACTGTAGGTTAGACCAATATCTATGATGAATCTCTTTCTCCAATTATTAAATGAAGTTCCTTATAATTCTACTGGATGTAAGATGGATCAATCAGTGTAATCATAAATACATCCAGTGAGGTTGCTAGGCACAGCTGAGGAAGGCATGGATTGATAAATATGTATGTCAACATGATTTCAAGTGGCCTGAAAGCAACAGCAGATGAAAGTGCTGCAAAGGACCATCTCATCCGCACTCATATGAATTTGCTGAGTTGTGTTATGTAGTCTCTGGAGGACATATTTATGGTGACCTTAGAAAAACATATAGCTATTCATGAACACTGATTTGGACTTCTTTTGTCCGAGCCATTTGTGTTTGGCTTGCATGTGGACATGTCTGTTTTCCTAATGTGGGGCAGTCTTAGTCCTCTGTTGAACTGCATGTTGTGTGTACTTTGAGTACACTCTTAGCATTTGTGTGCACAGAATGTATGTTCCGTATTAGAGGATTCTTAGCCTGACAAAGTTAGTGTTCCAGTGTTGGAGTTACTGGTAAATCTTGAGAGTGCCCTTATCCTCAGCATCACATGACAAAATTAGAGTACTTTCTATTAACCTTGTTTCACGTTTGTTGACTTTCATCTTTTACCCTCCTTTCAAGATTGTCCATCCCATTCAACTTCACTTTCAGTCCCTCACTCTCTCTGACAGAATTATATCACCATTATTTCTAATCCTGAAATAGAATTCCTACTCCAAATATCTGTGGGGTTTCCTTAACTGCTTGGTCAACATAAAGGCTCATTGTGCATAGGCTGCAAGTCATCAAGGATGGACAGGATGATGCAAGATGACTTGGACGTAATTTCTAATTGGTGCGATGAATGGCAGTTGATTCTAAAAATGTGAGTCACTGCAGATGACTAGGAAAAACAAACCTGTAATGTTTGGAAACAGCATTAGTAGTGTCCTGCTTGACACAGTCATATCACTTAAATATCTGAGCATAATGTTGGAAAGCAACATGAAATGAAAGAAACATGTGAGGATTGAGATAAGGAAGTCAAATGTTTGAGCTTATTATGAGAAGGAAAGTTGCCTCTCACCATATGGCAGACATGCAGACACACAGATAGGCACAACAAAAAGACTATCACAATTAAAGTTTTCGGCCATTAAGGTCTTTGTCAACACTAGACACACACACGTGTAGCGAAACAGGAGAGAAGTGAAACGACTGGGTGTCGTGGTGGATTGACAGCTGTGTAGTTCTGGAATGGGAATATGGAAGGGATAGATGGATAAGGACTGTGACTAATGAAGTTTGGAGCAAGTAGTGTTGTGGGAACATAGGATGTATTGCGGTACAGAAAAGCTGGTGTTGGGGGGAGAGATCCCATCCCCACACCCACCCTGTTTCCCACTTTTCATAGTGGTTCTTCCATCAAAGATCAAAACAGGTTATGAAGTTATCACAGTCAGAACATAAATTCCAAACCCGATGTGATGCTACCAGTGTCCCAGCCAAATGTGCAACCTGTGGTAGGGATGCTCATGAGGATGATTGATAGCCTCCTCCCTGCTGCATCAGCTGCAATGTTGACCCTGCTGCTGTCTCCTGCATTTGTACCATGTATCTCAATGAGTAGGCTGTCCAGGAGATCCAGGTGAAGGAGAAAGGGCCTTACCCGGTCACTTGTAAGTTGTTGACTAGTCGGAAACCCCGTGTTCTACTTCCTGGTATCTACAGTACTGTTGTTGCGACATTTCACTCCATGAAGGACATGACCAAGCAGACATGCAACCTCAAAATTTACTACTGTGAAAGCACCCAGCTTCATGGTAGTTCTCCCTCTCTGGCTGTGCAAAACACCGCCAGACAATCTCCTCATGGGGCATAGTTACCAGCTACACAACCAGCAGGCCAGAAAGGACAGAAGGAATACTGCTGCAAAGACTTCCTACAACTCCCCAGCCAACCAACTCGAACCTTCATCTCCTAACTGAAAAGGTTAGAAGATGTCAAACAAAGGCAAATGAGTTTTCTCCTTAAGTTGTCACCATGTGATATCCTCCCACAGCCAACCTCTGTGTTGCCAGTGCACAACACCAAGCATTATTCTGCCCTGGAGTCCACAGGCAGACAGTAGAAAAATGCTGATGGTTCTGTAGATGTCAAGGAGCAGGATGATCCTGCGTCTGTGCCCTGTAGTCTTCAAAGAATAGGGCTCAGCAGCCACTGATGTGGCATCCTGTTCATTTTTTTCCTTGTCATGAATCTCCTCCAATAGAATGTTGTGGTTTTCAATCCAACAGAATTTACAGCGAGCACCCACTTATCTGCCTTCAGGAAACAAAATTGCATCTTTATGACTGATTGGTTTGAGCTCTCATATTTATTCCCTATTTGTTTTAATGCCCCCTCCCCTCCCCTCCCCTCCCCTTCCCCCTTCCCCCTCCCCTCCCCTCCCCTCCCCTTAACCCTGTCCCCTCCCCTCCCCTCCCGTTAACCCACCCCCTCCCCTCCCCACCCTTAACCCGCCCCCCCTCCCCCCGCCCCCTCCCAACCCCTTAAACCGCCCCTCCCCTCCCCCTGCCCCCTCCCAACCCCTTAAACCGCCCCTCCCCTCCCCCCGCCCCCTCCCCTCCCCCCGCCCCCTCCCCTCCCCTCGCCCCGCCCCCTCCCCTCCCCTCGCCCCGCCCCCTCACCTCCCCGCCCCGCGCCCCTCCCCTCCCCTCCCCTTCCCGCGCCCCTCCCCTCCCCTTCCCGCGCCCCTCCCCTCCCCTTCCCGCGCCCCTCCCCCTCCCATTCCCCCGCCCCTCCCCCTCCCCTTACCCCGCCCCTCCCCCTCCCCTTCCCCCGCCTCCTCCCCCTCCCCTCCCCTTACCCCGCCTCCTCCCCCTCCCCTCCCCTTCCCCCGCCTCCTCCCCCTCCCCTCCCCTTCCCCCGCCTCCTCCCCCTCCCCCTCCCCTTCCCCCGCCTCCTCCCCCTCCCCCTCCCCTTCCCCCGCCTCCTCCCCCTCCCCCTCCCCTTCCCCCGCCCCCTCCCCCTCCCCCTCCCCTTCCCCCGACACTCCCCCTCCCCTTCCCCCGCCCCTCCCCATCCCCTCCCCCTCCCCTCCCCCTCCCTTCACCCGCCCCCTCCCCCTCCCCTTCCCCCGACACTCCCCCTCCCTTCCCCCTCCCTTCACCCGCCCCCCTCCCCCTCCCCTTCCCCCAAACTCCCCCTCCCCTTCCCCCGCCCCTCCCCTCCCCCTCCCGCTCCCCTCCCCCTCCCCATCCCCTCCCCCTCCCCACCCCCGCCCCTTCCCCACCCCCTCCCCACCCCCGCCCCTTCCCCACCCCCGCACCCTCCCCAACCCCGCCATCTCCCCTCACCACCCCCTCCCCCTCCCTTCCCGCGCCCCGTCCCCCTCCCTTCCCCCGCCCCGTCCCCCTCCCTTCCCCCGCCCCGTCCCCCTCCCTTCCCCCGCCCCGTCCCCCTCCCTTCCCCCGCCCCGTCCCCCTCCCTTCCCCCGCCCCGTCCCCCTCCCTTCCCCCGCCCCGTCCCCCTCCCTTCCCCCGCCCCGTCCCCCTCCCTTCCCCCGCCCCGTCCCCCTCCCTTAACGGTGTTTGGTGTTAGAGTTAACAGCCATTGACCATGTTGCACTTTTTATCCGTTGTAGCAATATGGCAAAGGCCATTTAATTTTTGGTTCTGGACCTCCAGTTCTCTGTCTGTGGTGTATTTTATAGACCTTTCTCCACATCCCTGTTTTTTAGCTGTCTTCTCTTGCATTGACTGAGACTAACGTGCAGTCATATTTAACTCCTCTCTTTGTCTTCATGTCCTAGTGTTTTGACATGGGCGCATATGACCCTAGTTGTTTTTGTACCACAAAACAAAAAGCTCATCAGTTAATGGTAATGCTGTGGCATTATATCCTTCAAATGTCACTCCTTCAGTTCCTGTTGCTATTTCTTTTAGTAGCTGATACATCTAGTTTGAAAAGTATGCGGAGAATATATATTTGTTTTCAACACAGTCCACCTAGTTGAGTTGATGAAGTCATTAAGGGATTCATTTTTGTACAGTCAGATGGCCATAATATGACTAACCATATATTATTAGGTAGAAAAGGACCATTTATATTCCAATTCCTTTTTGCAGTTCTGTCCAATGATCCGTCAGTCTGTGGAATGGATGCAAGATTAATTTGCATTTACGCATGATAGACACAATTAAGATATTCTTAGATTTGACACCACTCTGTTTTGTATTAATTAATTAATTAATCAAGGAACATATACAGAGCCCTACAAAATTTCAAGTTAGTTACATGATAATTAAAATAACTGCACATGCCAGAGCTCCTACCCGGAAACCTTAGGTGCCAGAGTTTAGAAATAGCTTGTGACACTTTGGGCAATTATGCCGTTAGATTGCAAAGTACTACTTACAACAGTGGAGGTGAATTTCCTGGACATGAAAGTAGATAAGGCCAGAAGTGGAGGCCAATTGGCCAGATGTGAAAGCAGATCAGGCCAAAATGCCCAGTCACACTCCGCACTCCACTAGTGATACCTGCATCTGATTTCTTGCACATGCATTCACATCCAAGCCCTGCACATTCGGACTGGTGTGGCTGTCATGATATGAATGGGTTGTTTATTGTGAAGTACATAAATTTGTGCTGTCTGAGTTGTGCATGCTTTTTCATCCATCACGATGATAAGCCATCCATTCACAAGTTTCAAAAAGTTTCACAATTCTGTAAAACTGCATGGGAGTTCCAAATGGCATTAAGATGCAGTCAAAAAGACAAATAATTTCATTAATGTTATGAAAAACCACACAAACACTGTATAATAACTCATAAATCATAATATTGTGTAATTATTAGAAACTAATCACATGCTTCTGGTGTATCATTTTTCAATGTCACAGGACTTGCCTTTAAGGGGAAAAACTAATTTCAATACTGTTTTTGATGTTTTATTTATTTATTTATTTTTCAGTTTCGAGTAGAGCAGTACACTTTAGGATTATTGCATTCACTTTGTGTATTGCAATATAATTCTAAAATTACAAAAATTACTCCAGAGAAGTAAGATTGCCCCAAATTTGAAAAACTGTCCCAATGTGTCATGTGGTAATGTACTTAGGAACAAATATCCTATTAAAATTTAAAAGTGTTGTCATAGGGAAAATCTTCTCAATACTGTATTTAATAGCCTATATTACATTATTAATCTACTACACACAAACAATGGGTAAGTGATATCATTTTAGGGAATAGTACTGTCAAAAGTTGGTTAAAAGTTAAAAATATTTTGAAATAGAAGCTATTGGCAGCTAACACAAATTTCCATTTTCAAGACAGAGATAATTATTCAGACATCAAGTAAACTCTGTTTGTCTGCAAATTTCACCATAGTAAAAGACCACCTCCTGTTTTAAGGTAAAAGATACTGCACGACTGGTGATGTGTGAACAGATAGGTCCCATGTTATGTAATATATTTTAAAAATTTAGTAATTTTACTTGCAGTAGCTCTCTGTAACTGCAGAATGAACAATTTCTTCCAAACATCTATGAAGTATTATACATCATGTAAATATGTGGAACTCATAATATTCACACAGGCTGCACCCATTTTTCAAAAGCGCAAACCAATGAAAAGTGCCTGAAGCAGCCTATGGAAAATTCTGCAGTAGATTCATTTTTATGATTCTAAAATCAGTCACTGGTGTGAAAACCTGACCAGATTACAATATTAGTTACTAGGTAAACTACACTTGAGGTATTACAGTCTCTCCAACAGTCAGGTGATCAAACATTGTGAAACCATTTTGAAAGCAGCTCTAAAAATGCAAAATAACCCCAAAGTGACTTAGATTCTGAAATAAATTGTATAGTTTTGCTATGGATTACCCTACAATGTGAGATAGAGCAATAACACAATTTAGTTACCATGTAAATCAGTTTGAAAATTGATGTTCAAGGTTGTGGTAGTGGTTGAAAAGCGCAAAAATTTTAATGAAAGGGATAGAATAGGGTTTATGATGGTACCGATGGAAAATAATGTAAATATTGGGAAAATGCAGGATCTGGAAATCCAAAACAAAGTTGTACTGATATTTTACTGTTGGCTTGTTTACATTTATAACATTAACCACACATTATGCAGAGGTGTTCTAAAATTCCTATAATGGGCTCCCAAGAGTTGAGGAGGGGCTTCACAGATAAAAGTTTGATAATGAATCCATATCTGAAGGTGTACCATTTGAGAGTATGACCTCCTCCATTCTGAAGGGAACATTGTATGTGCCTTGGGGTCCTTCTTGACCAATAGGTCAGAGGTAATTTTTTCTACTGTTTGTGTACCCTAAAGCAGGAGATTTGAAACTGCTGCAGTCATCAAACCAAATTTTGTAACTATTAAATTTTAGTGAAATTTTCTTAAATTATTTTCTTTTATTGCATGCAGTTTAATGTAAAGTAATTTACAGATCTAATTAATTTTCTGTGTTCATTAGGTATTTCCAAGGCACCATAACGAGATACACAACAGCAGCAGTGAAGGCTAGAGTCGGCCAGGGCCAGAGCGGCAGTCACGTCAGGCTCACCGATGGCAACACTTGCCATCTGCTCGGCTGTTTGCGTGATGATAATAATCGTAAGTATTAAAAAGGTTAATTATATCACCATGTAGCTGTCTTTTAAAATAAGAAATTGGGATTAATCCCATGAGGCAGGAGCGTACTGACTGCACAAGAGATGATCAAATAGTGATTGGAATTTTTTTAGTTTCACAGCAATTGTATATTGGATTATCGATTTTTTATATTTTATGTACACATTCCTGATGTCCCCCCTGCGGGTCCGGGGATTAGAATAGGCCCGAGGTATTCCTGCCTGTCGTAAGAGGCGACTAAAAGAAGTCCATCCCCCTCACGGGGGTAGTTAGCGCCTGCGTCCGGAGACGGACGGTTCCACGACCTATAATTGTGGTCTTTTTGGTTTTTCACTTCCCGTTTCTTCCTTCCTTTTGTTGGTTCCTTTCTTTGCTCTTCTCCACCTCACTGTCTTCCTTACTCTTTCCCTTGACTTCTTCTCCTTGCCTCCTCATTGCCTTCTTCTCCTTGCCTCCTCATTGCCTTCTTCTCCTTGCCTTCTCATTGCCTTCTTCTCCTTGCCTTCTCATTGCCTTCTTCTCCTTGCTTTCTCATTGCCTTCTTCTCCTTGCCTTCTCATTGCCTTCTTCTCCTTGCCTTCTCATTGCCTTCTTCTCCTTGCCTTCTCATTGCCTTCTTCTCCTTGCCTTCTCATTGCCTTCTTCTCCTTGCCTTCTCTGGTATCCGCCTCGGCTTTTGAGACAGTCTGTCCTCTTTCTCCCTGTCTGTCTTCTTTTTCCTCTTCTTCCTTCCTCCCTGTGCATGCCTGAAGGCCGACCCACGCGTTCGCACGCGTAGCCAGTGACGGAGTAACGCGTAAGTCCCCGCCCTGGGTAGACATGTAAGGCACGCGTGTACCACCTGGTAAAGGCCAGGCCCGGGGAGGGGTGATTGCCTGAGCTGATACCTTCTGACCATGCCGATTGGTCCCTCCGTCTGTTTCTCGGGAGGTGTGACCTGAGGTGTAAACATTCACCTAAGGCGGGAGTGCCCTCTAAGAGGGTCCCCACGAGGAAGGAGCACGCCATCGGAGACGCTGGCAATCATGGGGGATTCCTTCGCAATGGATTCTACTCCATCGCTTTCGACTTCTGCCCAAAAACGGAAACGTGACCAGCCACCAGTGACAAAAGTACTACCGCCTGCCCCACAGTTCCTCGTCGTTTCTCGATCTGAGGACGGAAAGGATTTTTCCTCTGTCAACCCTTTCGTTATCCAGAAGGGCGTAGATGCCATAGCCGGATCTGTCAAATCTTGTACCAGGTTGCGTAACGGTACCTTATTACTAGAAACTGAGAGCCCCTTTCAGGCACAAAAACTGCTTCGGGCCACACTCCTGTACACGTTCCCTGTCCGGGTGGAGGCCCACCGAACTTTGAATTCGTCTCGTGGTGTAGTCTATACTAGCTCCCTCGACGGATTGACTGACGAGGAGATTCAATCTTTCCTCGCTGAGCAGGGCGTGACGGCTGTCCATAGGGTCATGAAAAAGGTCAACAATGACCTTGTACCGACCCGGACACTTTTCTTGACCTTCGATAGTGTTAAGCTGCCATCGCGCATCAAGGCGGGCTACGAGGTTATTTCTGTTCGCCCCTATGTCCCGACACCTACGCGCTGCTACCAGTGTCAGCGTTTCAATCACACTTGACAGTCTTGTTCCAATGCGGCTAAATGTGTCACTTGTGGCAGGGATGCCCATGAGGGTGACTGTCCACCTCCGTCTCCTCGTTGTGTTAACTGTCAGGGTGACCATGCCGCATCCTCCCGCGACTGTCCTGTCTATAAGGAAGAACGCTGTATCCAAGAAATTCGGGTCAAAGAGAAAGTGTCCACCTCGGCTGCTCACAAGCTATTGGCTAGTAGAAAGCCCGCGCTGCTCCCAGCAGGGAAATACAGTACTGTCCTCGCCTCTCCTCGGACTACCAGGGAGGTAGCAACCCAGACATCCGATCTGACCTTCAGCACCACGGTCGTCCGTTCGGCCAGTGCTAAGATCGCGCGGTTGACGCCTCCTCTTCCTCCCATCACCCCACAGACACCAGCCCCTTCATCAGCTTCTGCTAAGACGAAGACCCCGAAGTCAGATGCACGGGCCTTCAAGAAATAACCCTCCCATGCAGACTGTCTACGTACCTCGACCTCCCAGCCTTCGACCGGTACTTCCACCAAACGGCCTTCCAAAAAGGCTCATAAGAAGCACAGTTCTCCTTCTCCGCCACGGCGGATTTCTTCTCCTGCGCCACCCAGCGGTTGCCGCCCCAGGCCGTCATCCGTTTCGCCTGGCCACACCGCTGGTAGCCGAACATCTGGCCGTTCACCGGCGGAGGAAGCTCCCCCTCCCGGCCATCCTCCCGAGATGGCCGATGAACCTATCGACCCAATGGACGATGACTGTCCGCCTACTGATGGCGGCGGCAGTGCTTGCTCGAAGCCAGGCCCTCAGCGGCCTTCGAGGTGACCCCTTCTTTCATCTTCCTTTTCTTACGATGGCACTTATTCACTGGAATATTCGCAGCATTCGCTCCAACCGAGAGGACCTGAAGTTGCTGCTCCGCTTGCACCGTCCGCTCGTTGTAGCCCTCCAGGAAACGAAGCTACGCCCATGCGATCAAATTGCCTTGGCACACTACACCTCTGTGCGTTTTGACCTACCCCCTGTGGTAGGTATCCCAGCTCATGGAGGGGTTATGTTGCTGGCCCGGGATGATATTTACTACGATCCCATCACGTTGCACACCGGCCTGCAGGCAGTTGCCATCCGCATTACTCTCCCCACTTTTACGTTTTCCTTTTGTACCGTTTACACTCCATCGTCATCTGCCGTTACCAGGGCAGACATGATGCAACTTATTTCTCAGCTACCTGCACCATTTTTGTTAACTGGAGACTTCAATGCCCACCATCCCCTTTGGGGCTCTCCAGCATCCTGCCCGAGGGGCTCCTTGTTAGCAGACCTTTTCAATCAGCTCAATCTTGTCTGCCTCAATACTGGCGCCCCTACTTTTCTTTCGGACACATCTCACACCTATTCCCATTTAGACCTCTCTATATGTACTCCCCAACTTGCACGCCAGTTTGAGTGGTATGCACTTTCTGATACATATTCGAGCGACCACTTCCCGTGTGTTATCCATCTCCTGCAGCATACCCCCTCTCCGTGCTCCTCTAGTTGGACCATCTCCAAGGCAGACTGGGGGCTCTTCTCTTCCAGGGTGACCTTTCAGGATCAAACCTTCCCAAGCTGCGATCGTCAGGTTGCCCACTTCACGGAAGTCATTCTCGCTGCTGCTGAATATTCCATCCCTCACCCTACTTCTTCTCCACGTCGCGTACCGGTCCCCTGGTGGTCCGCAGCATGTAGAGACGCTTTACGTGCTCGTCGACGTGCTTTACGCACCTTTAAACGCCACCCTACAGTGGCGAATTGTATCAATTATAAACGATTACGTGCTCAGTGTTGTCGTATTATTACAGAAAGCAAGAAAGCCAGCTGGGCTGCTTTCACAAGCACCTTCAACAGTTTTACTCCTTCTTCTGTTGTCTGGGGTAGCCTGCGCCGGCTATCTGGCACTAAGGCCCACTCCCCAGTTTCTGGCTTGAAGGTCGCGAATGACGTCCTTGTGGCCCCGGAGGCTGTCTCCAATGCCTTCGGCCGCTTTTTCGCAGAGGTTTCGAGCTCCGCTCATTACCACCCTGCCTTCCTCCCCCGCAAACAGGCAGAGGAGGCTAGGCCACCTAACTTCCGCTCCTCGAATTGTGAAAGTTATAATGCCCCATTCACCATGTGGGAACTCGAAAATGCACTTGGCCGATCACGGTCCTCTGCTCCAGGGCCTGATTCTATTCATATTCAGATGCCGAAAAACCTTTCTCCTGCGGGTAAAGGTTTTCTTCTTCGTACATACAATCGCATCTGGATTGAGGGACATGTTCCCGCATGCTGGCACGAGTCTATTGTTGTCCCGATTCCTAAGCCGGGGAAGGACAAGCACTTGCCTTCCAGTTATTGACCTATCTCGCTTACCAGCTGTGTCTGTAAAGTGATGGAGCGAATGGTTAACTCTCGATTGGTTTGGCTGCTCGAGTCTCGACGCCTACTTACCAATGTACAATGTGGATTTCGTAGGCGCCGCTCTGCTGTTGACCATCTGGTTACCTTGTCGACCTTCATTATGAATAACTTCTTGCGGAAGCGCCCGACCGCGGCTGTGTTCTTCGATTTGGAGAAGGCTTACGACACCTGTTGGAGGGCGGGCATTCTCCGCACCATGCGTACATGGGGCCTTCGCGGTCGCCTCCCTCTTTTTATTCGTTCCTTTTTAATGGATCGACAGTTCAGGGTACGTGTGGGTTCTGTACTGTGAGACACCTTTCGCCAGGAGAATGGGGTGCCACAGGGCTCAGTTTTGAGCGTCGCTCTCTTCGCCATCGCGATCAATCCAATAATGGATTGCCTCCCAGCTGATGTATCAGGCTCCCTTTTCGTGGACGATTTTACCATCTATTGCAGCGCGCAGTGTACACGTGTCCTGGAGCACTGTCTTCAGCATTCTCTTGACCGTCTTTACTCCTGGAGTGTCGCCAATGGCTTCCGTTTTTCTGCCGAGAAGACGGTCTGTATTAACTTCTGGCGCTACAAAGAGTTTCTCCCACCATCCTTACGACTCGGTCCCGTTGCTCTCCCAATCGTGGAGACAACCAAATTTTTAGGCCTTACATTTGACAGGAAACTTAGCTGGTCTCCACATGTGTCATATTTGGCCGCCCGTTTTATCCGTTCTTTAAATGTCCTCCGTGTTCTCAGTGGTATGTCGTGGGGAGCGGATCGAACCGTCCTACTTCGTCTATATCGGTCGATCGTCCGCTCCAAGCTGGATTATGGGAGCTTCATATACTCCTCTGCACGGCCATCCATCTTACGCCGCCTCAACTCCATACAACATCGGGGTTTACGACTTGCGATCGGAGCATTTTATACTAGTCCCGTAGAGAGTCTTCATGCTGACGCTGGCGAATTGCCACTCACCTACCGGCGCGATATACTGCTTTGTCGGTATGCCTGTCGGCTACTGTCAATGCCCGACCATCCGTCTTATTGTTCCTTTTTTGACGACTCTCTCGACCGTCAATACGGGTTGTGTGTCTCTGCCCTGTTACCACCTGGAGCTCGCTTTCGTCGCCTCCTTCAACACCTTAATTTTTCACTCCCTGCAACCTTTCGAGTGGGCGAGAGCCACACGCCACCTTGGCTCCAGGCTCAGGTCCGCGTTCACCTTGACCTCAGCTCGCTCCCGAAAAAGGTTACCCCCGGTTCGGTCTACCACTCCCGTTTTTTGGAACTTCGTTCGAAGTTCATCAACATGACTTTCATTTATACAGATGGCTCTAAGACCAATGACGGGGTCGGGTGTTCCTTTACTGTCGGGGCACAAAGTTTCAAATACCGGCTCCATGGACATTGTTCGGTCTTCACAGCTGAGCTCTTTGCCCTCTACCAGGCTGTTCTTTACATCTGCCGCCACCGACATTCTGCTTATGTCATCTGCTCCGACTCCCTGAGCGCCATCCAGAGCCTCAGTGATCCGTACCCGGTTCACCGTTTTGTACACCGGATCCAATGCTCTCTTCAGCAGCTGGTGGACGTCGGTTCTCCGGTTAGCTTTATGTGGGTTCCTGGCCATGTCGGTATCCCCGGAAACGTAGCTGCAGATGCCGCGGCCAAGGCTGCGGTCCTCCAGCCTCGGACAGCTTCTTGTTGTGTCCCTTCGTCCGATTATAGCAGGGTCATTTGTCAGCGCATTTTATCGCTGTGGCATGCCGATTGGGCTGCACTTACAGACAACAAGCTTCGGGCCATAAAACCTCTTCCCGTGGCTTGGACGTCGTCCTCACGCCCTTCTCGGTGGGAGGAGGTAGTTTTGGCCCGGTTAAGAATTGGACACTGCCGGTTCAGCCATCGCCATCTGCTGACGGCTGCGCCGGCGCCGTTCTGCCCATGTGGGCACTTGCTGACGGTTCGACACATTTTAATGTCCTGTCCAGATTTTAACACACTGCATCTAGATCTTATCCTGCCAAGTACTTTCGATGCCATTTTAGCGGATGACCCACGAGCAGTTGCTCGTGTTCTTCGTTTTATCAATTTGACCAACCTCTCTAAGGACATTTGATGATGCTGTTTTTTAATCCTATGCCTGTCAGTCTGTCTTTTATCATGTTTTCCCTTTTAGTTGTTGTTTTAAACTTGTGCCTCACGGTGCATTCTTAACGTTGTCAGGGCGCTAATGACCATTGAAATTGTGTGCCCTAAAACCACAAAAAAAAAAAAGCATTCCTGATGTATGTGTCTCACCATATAGCAGAGATGATAACTCGTGATAGGCACAACAAAAAGAGTCGCACAATTATAGCTTTCAGCCATTTAAGCCTTTGTCAGCAGTACACACACACACACACACACACACACACACACACACACACACACACACACGCACACGTGCAAATGCAACTTTCACACACATCTGCAGTCTCAGAGAACTGAAACCACACTGCGAGCAGCATCACCAGTACTTGATGGGAGTGACGACTGGGTGTGTAAGTAAGAAAGAGGCTGGGGTGGGGATAGTATGGTGGGGGTGATGGACAGTGAAGTGTTGCAGTTTGGGTGGAGGGCAAGAGAGAAGGTGTGAGGGGGGTAAGTAGTGGAAAGGAGAGAAATAAAAATAAATTAAAATAATGCGTGTGGTAGTGAAATGATGGCTCTGTAGTGCTGGAATGGGGAACAGGGAGGGGGTTGGATGGATGAGGACAGTGACTAGTGAAGGTTGAGGCCAGGAGGGTCATGGGCACATAGGATATATTGCAGGGAAAGTTCCCACCTGTGCAATTGAGAAAAGCTGGCGTTGGTGGGAAGGATCCATATGGCACAGGCTGTGACGCAGTCATTGAGATGAGGGATATCATATTTGGCAGTGTTTAGCAACAGGGTGGTCCACTTACTTTTTGGCCACAGTTTTTTGGTGGTGATTCATGTGGACAGACAGCTTGTTGGTTGTCATGCCTACATAGAATGCAGCACAGTGGTTGCAGCTTAGCTTGTAAATCACATGACTGGTTTCACAGATAGTTCAGCCTTTGATGGCATAGTTGACGTTAATTACAGGACTGGAATAGGTGGTGGTAGGAGAATATATGGGACAGGTCTTGCATCTACATCTATTACAGGGGTATGAGCCATGAGGGTAAGGGACTGGGAGCAGGGGTTGTGTGAGGATTGACAAGTATGTTGTGTAGGCTCAGTGGAAGGTGGAATTACACTGTAGGAGGGGTGGGAAGGATAGTGGGCAGTACATTTCTCATTTCAGGGCATGACAAGAGGTAATGAAAACCCTGGCAAAGAATGTAATTCAGTTGCTCTAGTCCCAGATTTTACTGCATTAAGAAGAGAATGCTCCTCTGTGGCTGGACTGTGGGACTTCGGGAGATGGTAGAAGACTGGAAAGATAAGACACGAGAAATTTGTTTTTGTACAAAGTTGGGAAGACAATTATGGCCAGTGATGGCTTCAGTGAGACCCTCGGTATATTTAGAGAGGGACTGCTCATCACTGCAGATGCAATGACCACGGGTGGCTAGGCTGTATGGAAGGGACTTCTTGGTATGGAATGGGTGGCAGCTGTCGAAGTTCAGGTATTTCTGGTGGTTTGTAGGTTTGATATGGATGGAGGTGCTGATGCAGCCACCTCTGAGGTGGAGGTCAACATCTAGGAAGGTGGCTTGTTGTGTTGAGCAAGACCAGGTGAAGTAAATGGGGGAGAAGTTGTTGAGGTTCTGGAGGAATGTGAATAGTGTGTCCTCACCTTCAATCCAGATAGCATAGATGTCATCAATGAAACTGAACCAGGTGAGGGGTTTAGGAGTCTGGGTTTTTAGGAAAGATTCCTCAAGATGGCGCATGAAGAGGTTAGAATAGGATGATGCCAGTTACAGATGATGACAGATATCTCGGTTGTAGAAGCCTGCCTTTTGATTGTTCAGAAAGAGTTCCACATTAAAAATTTAAATTTCATTTGGAAAATGGCTGCCACCCAATGGATTCTTTGTCAGTGGAAAATATCACTGGATGGAGAATGTGTGTGGCAAGAATTTATAGGCGAAAGAAGCAGCATGTCTGTCCTGTACAGAATGAGCTGGGACACTGTCGTGGATCAAAAATATGCCTTCACACTGCCTCTTGTGACACTTCACGTTGACAGCCTCCTCTAATTATCTCACCTGGAGATTTTTCCAGTACATTGCTGTGGAGATTTTCCCCTTAACATTATAGTCTGTTGGTACAACAGATTGTTCCAAAGAACACACAGCACCAAATTATCTGATGAGTTGGGATCTTTGCCTGCTTTAGTGGTGTTGTGTAAGTAGATGTATGTAAATGTGTGCTGTCTCATTAACTGTGATTAAATGGCTAAAGAAGCCATCTGAGTTAGCCAAACACAGAATCAATACATACACTGCTGCTTCAGTTTCAGTGGGTTTCTCAAGTGGGTGTGAGTAGTTGACACATCCTGTCGATGTCAGTTGTTGTCGTATTCATAACATCATGCAACATTTTGGAAACTGACCTCTTAGTGATTTCCATTTTTTCCACTATTGCCTCAATTGTTGAGCACCAGGTTACTTACTTTGTGGTCCTTCAGGCAGATGGGCTGCTACACCATTCTTCATCTTTGAACATGTTTTAGCAAGTTGAGAAACAAAATTGCTTCAGCTGTAAAAATATTAGGCACTACCAATTTCAGAGCACTTACAGCTGCATTTCAGGTACAAATCTGTATATAAGTGGACAATCAATCGTGTAGAAAACCAATATTCTGAAAGCTATGATGAAGCTGTAATGAAACATGTAGTCCCTGGAATCGAAACACGTAATCACTGGAAGAGTCATGACTCAGCTTGCATTGTTAGTCCAATGAAATAATTACCCACTAAAGTGTGTCTGCTGTAAAAGTACTAAAACCTATGAAGAAAGATTAAGAAACAATGAGGATGAATTTATGTAATGTTATAATGGACAAGGGGAAATGTAAGAGGCACTCACTGAATATCAGTGTGTGGAGGTGAATGTTATCTGGGTGGCAGACTGTAGGCTAAAACATTTGACAGTTGTGTGTGTGTGTGTGTGTGTGTGTGTGTGTAGAGAGAGAGAGAGAGAGAGAGAGAGAGAGAGAGAGAGAGAGAGAGAGAGAGAGAGAGAGAGAATATTTCAATGTGTAGTGCTGGAATGAAAATAAGTAAACTAAATCATACCTCAAAACAGGAAAATAAGTTGCAAATATGTAGCATATTATCATGTTTCTGGGTACAGTTTAACTTTCACATTTGCAGCAAATAGCTCTGTTCCTGGGAATGATTTAGTTTACTTGATGTTGCTGTTGCATAAAAGTTAGTATTATCTCTTTCCATCATTCTAATTTTCATGGTGTGTGAAAGTCATCTGGGTTGCTTGCTCAACATTCAGGAGATGGAGTACACCTGCTTATTATAGTATCATGTTGTATTCTAGGTTTTAATGGGACCCCATACATAGCATACATTCCTTGACATACTAATATTATAGCAGTCAAAGTTTTTAGCCAATAGGTTGTTACCTAGGTGGCATATTAAAGTGTGTGAACATTCATGTGGTAACATCGGCGAGTGCCTCTTAAATATCCTTATCCACTATGGTGTTATGTAAATTCCTCCTTAATGTTTTTATCATCTTCGCTGCTATTATGCAAGTGTTTTCCACCATATTTTATTACTTCTAGGACATACGCATTTTTGGGAATAATCTATTTAATGGGACTGACAATGAATGCTACGTCTTCCTATAATAATTATTTAAATTGTGAATTGACGCCATCCTCAGTATATGCTTCATTACAGTTTGATCTTAGCTTTGGGATTATTTATTTTTCTACAGGATTCTTTTTCTGCTTATATACAGTTTTGCACCCAAAGATGCAGCTGTAAGTGTTGCAAAATTGGTAGTTCCAAAGAATAGAAGGATTTTACAGCTGATATGGTTTCATTTCTCAATATGGTTTCTCATGGCTGTGGTTGCCCAGATAATTCTTTTGTTTAGTGACGCAAAGTGTCAGAGGCATTTAACTATTGAGTGATGAATTGTTACCTTACACTTCCACTTCATTTTGGATTGTTGGGTAATTGTCCTCCTCTAAGTGCAGAAAATGCCACACTGTTCCTGTTTATCAGGAATGCAGAGGTTTGCCTACAAACAATCAAATAACTGTTACATAATTTTATTTTTTCAAGGTGGTGATGAAAATTTCAGGTCTCTTCTGTGCTGGTGTAAGATGGCTGCAGATATGGCTCCCCAGCAATTTTCGACTGATGTATCAACTGCGAATGACACATTGGGGTTTGATTTATATAGTTAGCTTATCCACTGTATGATTTTCTGACAGCATACTGTAGTATTAGTACTGCTAGTAATATCATACTCGAAAAACGTAGGGTTTGGAACTGTATGTTTCTTCTTCCTTGGGGAAGGAGAGATTGGCTAGGGAAGATTGCAAAAATGGGGCAACTCACACTGATCAGACTGAGAGGACCCGTGTGTTGTGAGGAGAAACTTGTGCAAAGCTCAGTTTGGTTATATTTGCTTATGTGGATCAGTTTTCTGAGAGCTTGCCATGATGTATGTGTCAGTAAATTTGAAATGAGATGCATTTTTGTTTTGGAATTGTGGCTACATGCTGGAATTTTTTAAATTATTAACAAAATGTCATAAATGTATCCCTACTGACCACCCCCAGATACTATTACTTCAGAATTTCACCTATGGAATAGAAGTATTTGAGTA
The DNA here is from genome assembly GCF_021461395.2 of Schistocerca americana. NCBI lineage: Eukaryota > Metazoa > Arthropoda > Insecta > Orthoptera > Acrididae > Schistocerca > Schistocerca americana. The sequence continues at coordinate 39,380,459 of NC_060119.1, forward strand.
GAAATTATTTCACTTTGTTTTAAAACATTCATTTTTTACCAGTATCTTTAATTCATAAAAGGGATGATAAAACACTTTTATGGATGCATACTTTTTTCTTTCTGTGGTGGATTAAGGTTAAATTGTAGGTAGTGGAGGACATTCTTCTTACTAGCAAACTATTCATGAGTAGTAGTACTCTTCTAAAAATTGTACCTAACTCTGCACAACAGACTTCATAAGAATAAATGGGTTGTGAAGCTTTTGTTAGTCAACCAAATTTTTAAACAATGCCTGCCCAAAATTCATGGATTGCCATGAGATTTAAATGAGAATGTCATATTGCATTGTTGGCTGAGATCTCTCATGGAGTGGATTCAGTTACCTGTATGAAAGGGTGTTTTTCCTCCATCATACTGGCATCTATCTTCATTGGTAGGTGGGATCTGTGTCAGTATTGGATTTATAGTATGTAGGTGAGTGTAATGAAAGCATGTATAGTGTCATGTTTGTGTTGCATGGTGGTGGTGCTGGTGGTGGCAGTGTTTGGAATTTAATGCAGGAATTTAGCACAAATATGGGTGTGCATAACATTCATGCCACCAGCTCTTCTGTCCTTGCTGGCCAGACACTAACATTGAAAATTTTCTCCACACTGAAGATTCAAACAAGTATACCTCAGAGTTGAGCTGTATGATTTTCCACAGGATGGTAGACATAGCTCTCTGTCACAGTTTGACAGTGGCCATTCATCTTGGTTGACAGCTAGTTGGTAATCTTAACAATATAAAAATCTGAGCAAAGATTGCATCAGAGCTGGTATGTAATATGGCTATTTGCACTTGGGGCTGCACTCCAATGGAGTGGGCAGGGGAGGGGGGGGGGGGGAGGGGGGGGGCGGCGGCTGGCGGGCGGGCAGGCATCATAAGCCGTCAGGACTGGAATCAGAAGTGCTTGGTGCTCGGATAGGGCAGGTTTGGCACCGGGACCTAGGCCTCCCGCAGGGTTATGATCGCTGTGGCAACGATTTCGGATTGGGGGGAAGGCATAGCGATGGTCTAAGATATTGCAGAGGTAGGGTGGGCAATGGAACACCATTTTAGGATGGGTGGGAAGTATATTTGGTAGGAAGTAAGAATATCTCATTTCAGGGCATCCTTTGATAGGGCTTTGACACTATATCATTGTGTCCTGAAACAAGGGACATCTTAACAGAGGTTCTTCCCATCCCTCCCAAAGTATTATTTCATGCCCACACAACATCCTAGTTCATCCCTTTGATACTTCCAATCCCTCAACTCTCCACATATTATCTCCATTGGAGACATATGTGCAAAACCTGTCCAATCCACCAAAACAGTGCTTTATTCCAACCTATCAGAGGATAGGCCACATGTGGAAACAGCTTTGTAATCAGAATCCGAATCTTATTGTCTCATAATGCACAAGTTAAATCATTGATTTTATGTTCAGGAGACTCATCAGCTGATGTTGTTGTTGTTGTTATTGTTGTTGTTGAAGTCTTCAGTCCTGGGACTGGTTTGATACAGCTCTCCATGCTACTCTATTCTGTGCAAGCTTCATCATCTCCCAGTACCTACTACAAACTACAACTTACATCCTTCTGAATCTGTTTAGTGCATTCATCTCTTGGTCTCCCTCTACGCTTTTTACCCTCCATGCTGCCCTCCAATACTAAATTGGTGATCCCTTGATGCCTCAGAACATGTCCTACCAACCGATCCCTTCTTCTACTTAAGTTGTGCTACAAACATCTCTTCTCCCCAGTCCTATTCAATACCTCCTCATTAGTTATATGATCTACCCATCTAATCTTCAGTATTCTTCTGCACCACCACATTTCGAAAGCTTCTGTTCTCTTCTTGTCTAAACTAGTTATCGTCCATGTTTCACTACCATACATGGCTATGCCCCATACAAATACTTTCAGAAACGACTTGCTGACACTTAAATCAATACTCGATGTTAACTTGCCATTGCCAGTCTACATTTGATATCCCCTCTACTTTGACCATCATCAGTTATTTTGCCCCCCAAATAGCAAAACTCCTTCACTACTTTAAGTGTCCCATTTCCTAATCTAATTCCCTCAGCATCTCCCGACTTAATTCGACTGCATTCCATTATCCTCATTTTGCTTCTGTTGATGTTCATCTTATACCCTCCTTTCATGACACTCTCCATTCCGTTCAACTGCTCTGCCAAGTCCTTTGCTGTCTCTGACAGAATTACAATGTCATCGGCGAACCTCAATGTTTTTGTTTCTTCTCCATGGATTTTAATACCTAATCGGAATTTTTTTAAGATAAGTCATAGGGTCAGTATTGCCTCACGTGTTCCAATATTTCAACAGAATCCAAACTGATCTTCCCCGAGATCAGCTTCTACCAGTTTTTCCATTCGTCTGTAGAGAATACGCGTTAGTATTTTGCATCCGTGATTTATTAAACTGATTGTTCAGTAATTTTCACATCTGTCAGCACCTGCTTCCTTTGGGATCAGAATTGTTATATTCTTCTTGAAGTCAGAGGGTATTTCGCCTGTCTCATACATCTTGCTCACCAGATGGTAGAGTTTTGTCATGACTGGCTCTCCCAAGGCCATCAGTAGTTCAAATGGAATGTTGTCTACTCCCGGGGCCTTGTTTCGACTCAGGTCTTTGAGTGCTCTGTCAAACTCTTCACGCTGTATCATATCTCCCATTTCATCTTCATCTACATTCTCTTCCATTTCTATAATATTGTCCTCAAGTACATTGCCCTTACATAGGCCCTCTATATACTCCCTCCACCTTTCTGCTTTCCCTTCTCTGCTTAGAACTGGGTTTCTATCTGAGCTCTTGATATTCATACAAGTGGTTCTCTTTTCTCCAATGGTCTTTTTAATTTTCCTGTAGGCAGTATCTATCTTACCCCTCATGAGATAAGCCTCTACATCTTTACATTTGTCCTCTAGCCATCCCTGCTTTGCCATATTGCACTTCCTGTTGATGTCGTTTTTGAGACGATTGTATTCCTTTTTGCTTGCTTCATTTACTGCATTTTTATATTTTCTCCTTTCATCAATTAAATTCAATATTTCTTCTGTTACCCAAGAATTTCTACTAGCCCTTGTCATTTTACCTACTAGGTCCTCTGCTGCCTTCACAACTTCATCCCTCAGAGCTACCCATTCTTCTTCTACTGTATTTCTTTCCCCCATTCCTGTCAATTGTTCCCTTATGCTCCCCCTCAAATTCTGTACATCCTCTGTTTTAGTCAGTTTATCCAGGTCCCATCTCCTTAAATTCCCACCTTTTTGCTGTTTATTCAGTTTTAATCTACAGTTCATAACCAATAGATTGTGATCAGAGTCCACAGCTGCCCCTGGAAATGTCTTACAATTTAAAACCTGGTTCCTAAATCTCTGTCTTACCATTATGTAATTTAGCTGAAACCTGTCAGTATCTCCAGGCTTCTTCCATGTATACAACCTTCTTTTATGATTCTTGAACCAAGTGTTAGCTACGATTAAGTTGTGCTCTGTGCAAAATTCTACCAGGCGCCTGCCTCTTTGATGTCTTAGCCCCAATCCATATTCACCTATTACATTTCCTTCTCTCCCTTTTCCTACCACCGAATTCCAGTCACCCATGACTATTAAATTTTCGTCACCCTTCACTATATGAATAATTTCTTTTATTTCATCATATATTTCTTCAATTTCTTCATCATCTGCAGAGTTAGTTGGCATATAAAATTGTACTACTGTAGTGGGCATGGGCTTCGTGTCTGTCTTGGCCACAAAACAATGCATTCACTATGCTGTTTGTTGTAGCTTACTCGCACTCCTGTTTTTCTATTCATTATTAAACTGACTCCTGCATTACCCCTATTTTGTATTTATAACCCTGTATTCACCAGACCAGAAGTCTTGTTCCTCCTGCCACCGAACTTCACTAATTCCCACTATATCTAACTTTAACCTGTGCAGATCCCTTATTAAATCTTCTAACCTACCTGCCCAATTAAGGGATCTGGCTTTCCACGCTCCGATCCATAGAACGCCAGTTTTCTAGCTTCTGATAACGACGTTCTCTTGAGTAGTCCCCGCCCGGAGATCTAAATGGGGGACTGTTTTACGTCTGGAATATTTTACCCAAGAGGCTGATAACTATGATAAATTATGTGTGGAGTACAATATTTTTATATAATCACAATAAAATCTGAATTCTATGTATTATATCCTGCTCAGATGGTCAGATCATTAAAAAATTCATCAACAGAGTATTAACTTTCCTGCACCAGGGTGCTATTCTATTCTCTTTTTACTGCCTCAGTTTGGACATTTCTAAAATTTGTGCCTTTCCATTTATTGTATACTTTCATTCCCATGTATTGTGGAGTCTGTGCAGAAAGATTAAGCCTATATGCAGCAACATGAAGCTTTCTTTGGTTCTAGTTTCGTAACTATGCTGGAAATTGAAAAAAGAGCTTAGGGTTATTACTTGTGAAAATAATTATTCCATATAGATATAATGAGGGAATGCTTAGTATCTTAAGATCTCTTAATAATGGCCAACTAGATCCTTTGGCATTGCACAACATATGTTTCTGATAATTTTTTTCTGCAAAACTAATATTCTTGTCGTGTTGCTAGCATTCCCCCAGAAGACAATATCATATCTCACTACTGACTCAAAGTAACTATGGTATACTATTTTTTGTGTGTCTATACTAGTGACATTGACTAAGATTGTCATAGCAAATGCCGGGCTGTTTACTTTATTTTTTAGATAATCTATGTGTGAGGACCATGATCTGTTTCTGTCTAATTACATTCCTGCTTCATTTAGCTCCTAGCTTCTGCGCATAATGTGAATATCATTTATTTGAGACTGTTTTGTCTTAAATTGCATCAGCCCTGTTTTTGAAATATTATCTTTAAGCCATTTACATGGAACCAAACATTGAGGTTTCTATGACCTTTTCAGGAATCTTTTCTGTGTTTTTGTTTTCTACCAGTACTGATGTGTCATCAGCAAATAAAACTGAATTATATAACATGTTTCAGTTATATACCTGAATCATAACCTGGTCCATCTGGATCATCCTCTCCTCCACCAGCTTTCTTGAACAGTACAGATGGTAGTTATACTTTCAATACTTTCTCCAATTTCAAAATTATTGTGTCCTTTGTCTTCTATAACCTGTTGTTCCCACACAATCTACAATCTACCCAACAGCTTCTGCTGCATCTGTCCCACATCACCTCCCTACTTATGTTCCCTCACCTTCACTCTGTGCTTCTCTCTTCCAATGAACCCACCGGTCTTTCTTCCCCTCTCTGCTCCTCTCCTTACCCATTCCCCTTTTCTCCCCAATTTATCCCCACTTGGTGCCCCACAGCTTTCAGATGCTGTGCCAGGCAGCATTGTCCTGCTGCCATCTAGACCCTGCGTGCTCTGTCAGACAGTGATGTTCCCTCACCACACCTGTACCCTGCTATACCTACCCCTTTTGTGCCCCATTAAGGATTGCTACTTTCAATCAGTGTGAGTGTTGCATTGTCGCTGGAGCAGTCCGAGACAGTGGTTATGTGTGGGTGATGTGTGCTTGCTTGTGTTGATGTGTGTTTTCTTTTCTGAAAAAAGACTTTGGCCAAACTGAAAATGAGTAACATTCTTCATTGTGCTTGTCTGCAACTCAATGTGTGATCTTTATGGTAGATAGAAAATGCAATACCTGCATTCTTCATTGTCTTATCCTCTGGATAGGCCAGATTTACCCGTAAAAGTGTCACTGCTGTAAATTTTGCATTTTGTATCCTTCTGTGTATACTTAGTGATATGAGGTCCTCTGCTTAGAAACAGGAAACAGATTAAGAGGAAAAAGAAAAATGAGTAATACAGTTACGAAATGGAAGGGAAGGGGAGGAGGGGGGAGAGAAGATGAAAAAGATTTAGTTAGAGAAAGGGAGGGCATGCTGAAAATAAGAAGGTTAGAACAGTAAAGCAAATAATGAGATGCAATAGAGATGATGACGATGATAAAAGGGGAGGTGTTACTGGAAGCTAAGTTCATAAGGTTGTTGGGATGCAAAGATGTGTGTGAGGAAGAGTTCCCATCTCTGGATTCCATAAAAACCAGTACCTAACCAGATACCCAAACATCTAATGTGTTGTTGTTACCCCAGGGGGTCCACAACTCTGTTGTGGATACGTGCATAGTGAGCACGGGACCCCGAGCTAATGGGGCCATCCTTCCTTTCCGGGCTGCAACACTTCCCTTTCCGCATCCTTCCCCATCCCCCATCTTGCCCCCCCCCCACCCCCCCTCACCCCTCTCCATCGCCTCTTTCATTCCCTTTCTCCCCCTCTGGGAGAATGTTTTGTGCCTATGTCCGGAGTCGGAAAGTCGAAACTGTAACAAATTCTTTGCTTTCTCCACTTGCAAGTATTTGTCCTTCCTTTATCCTTCTCTTTTCCTTGCCTCTTCTCTTTGCCCTTTTCTCCACTGCAGTGTTTGAGACCTCTCTTCTTTCCTTTCCCTTTCTCTTTTTCCCTCCCTGTGCATGTCTGAAGGCCAACCCATGCTTTTCCATACGTAGCCGGTGATGGGGTAACGGGTAATTCCCCGCCCCGGGTAGACAGGTAGGACACATACGTACCCCCTGGTAATGGCCAGGCCCAGGGAGGGGTGATTACCGAGCTGATACCTTCCAAAAGTGCTGATTGGTCCCTCCATCCGTTTGTCGGGAGGTGTGACCTGAGGTGTGAACAATCACATAAGGTGGGAGTGCCCTCAGAGAGGGCCCTCACAAAGAAGGAGCACTCCATCGGAGAAGCCGGTAATCATGGGGGATACTTTCACAATGGTTTCACCATCTTCTACTATGTCAGCTCGCAAGCATAAGTTCAATGAGTTTCAGCCACAGACAGTCCTTCCATCATTGCCAAAGTTCCTTGTTGTTTCTCGGTCTGACGATGGTCACAACTTCTCCACGGTCAACCCTTTCATTATTCAGAAAGGTGTCGATGCAATTGCAGCTCCTGTAAAGTTTTGTTCCAGATTACGAAATGCCACCTTGTTGTAATAAACAGTCAGTGCCCTCCAGGCACAAAAATTGCTGCTTACTTCACTGCTACACACCTTCCCTGTCTGGGTGGAACTGCACCGTACTTTAAATTCATCATGTGGGGTCGTTTATACACGCTCCCTCACGCACCTGTCTGACCAGGGTGTAACGGCCGTTCATAGTCATGAAAAGGGTTGACATTAACCTCATTCCAACCTGCACTGTCTTCTTGACATTTGAAAAAGTTCAACTCCCATCGAAAATCAAAGCAGGCTATGAGATAATTTCCGTTCGCCCTTACATCCCAAACCCTAAGCGTTGCTATCGATGTCAGCGGTTCAGTCATACCAGCCAGTACTGTTCCAATCTGGCCAAATGTGTTACGTGTGGCAAGGATGCCCACGAGGGTGCTTGTCCACCTCCATCCCCTCGTTGCATCAACTGTATGGGTGACCACGCTGCTTCCTCTTGAGATTGCCCCATTTTTAAAGATGAAAAGCTCATTCAGGAAATCAGGGCGAAGGAAAAGGCTTCAACCTTTGCTGCTCGAAAATTATTCGCCAGTCGACTGCCCACCGTGCCTCTGACAGGAAAATACAGTACTGTCCTTGCCTCTCCTCAGCCAACAAAGGAGGCAGCCACGCAGACTTGCGATCTCACCTTTAGTTCCACGGTTGTCAGATCGGCCAGTGCAGGGATCGCCCGTTCAACCTCCCCACTTTCGCCTGCTCACTCTATGGCTCACCCTTCATCGGGTTCTGCCAAATCACGAGCCCAAAAGTCAGACACCAAGACTTCAAAAAAAGAGCATACTCGTGAAGATTTTTTACGTACCCCAACTTCACAACCATCGGTTCCTCCTTCTTCTAAACATCATAATTCCAAGAAGGCAACAAAGAAACCCAGTTCATCTCCTTCTCTGCCAAGGCATGTCTCATCTACTGCGCCACCTGGTGGTAATCGCCCTCGGCCGTCTTCTGTGTCGCCGAGGCGCACTACTGGCGGCTGATCAACCGGCCGATTGCTGGAGGCAGGAGCTGCTCCTGAACAACCTATGGATCAGGATCTTCTGCCTTCGGGTGAATGCCATTCCATGTTGTTGGTCGCAAGCTCTGAGCAGTCGCTGAATTGATGGCAACCTTGGTCACATTCCTCCATTTTCTGTTCACCCTATGTGCATTATCCACTGGAATACCCGCAGCATTCGAGCCAATCAGGACGAATTGTCGATTCTCTTACGATCCTACTCGCCGGTCATCTTCTGTCTTCAGGAAACAAAGCTACGTCCTCATGACCGCTTTGTTCTCCCCCTTTTTCATTCCATCCAAATTGATCTCCCCTCTGTTGAAGGCACTCCAGCCCATGGAGGACACGTGATTCTTCTCCATGATTCCATTATCAGTCAATCCCCTTAAACACTTCCTTCCAAGCTGTCGCTGTCCGTCTTTACCTTTCTGGATACACGTTCTCTCTTTGTACTGTATACATTCCATCGTCCACACCAATGGCACGATCTGATCTCCTTCATCTTCTTGGTCAGCTTCCACCACCCTATTCGCTGATTGGGGACTTCAATGCCCACCACCCGCTTTGGGTATCTCCACATCCTTGTCCGCGTGGCTCACTATTGCTAGACGTCTTCCTCCAAGCGGATCTAGTTTGCCTCAACACTGGGGACCCTACATTTTTTACTGCCTCCATGACAAATTTCTCTGATTTGGACCTTTCTGTCGGTACTGTTCCACTAGCTCGACGCTTCGAATGGTTCGCCCTTGATGATATGGACTAGAGTGACCACTTTCCATGTGTGCTTAGACTGCAGCCTCAACTGCCATATATGCGCCCACGGCGCTGGAAGTTTGGCGAAGCCGATTGGACACTTTTTTCGTCTCTAGCGACATTCGATGACCGTCACTTTCCTAGCGTCGATGATGAGGTCTCACACATTACAGATGTTATTCTTAAAGCTGCGTAACGTTCAATACCACGCACCTCAGAATTGCACCAGCGCCCCCCAGTTCCTTGGTGGAACGAGGAATGCCGTGACACAATACATGAGTGGCGACGTGCTCTTCGTGTTTTCCGCCACCATCCTACTTTGGCCAACTGTGTCCGCTATAAGCAGTTCCGTTCGCGATTCCGTCGCGTCATTCACGATAGCAAGAAGGCAAGCTGGAAATTCTTTATTAGCTGATTGAACACCTTCACTCCCTCCTCGGAAGTTTGGAGTCGGATTCGGTGGTTATCAGGCGCGCCCATTTTCTCACCGGTCTCTGGGCTCACAGTCGCGCATGATACATTAGTGGATCCCGTCGCAATTTCTAACTCATTGGGTCAACACTATGCTGGGATTTCGAGCTCTTCAAATTACCCGCCAGCATTTCTCCCAAAGAAATGTGCAGCGGAAGTGCAACCTCTTGTTTTCTCCTCTCAAAATTGCGAAAGCTATAATACTGTTTTCTCCATGCAGGAACTGCAACATGCACTCCCTTCCTCTCGCTCCAGGACCAGATGGTATCCACGTCCAAATGTTGCTGCATAGTCTGCGTTACCTCCTTCACCTTTGTAATCGAATTTGGACCGACAATACTTTTCCCAGACGATGGCAGGGAGCTATCGTCGTTCCTGTTCTGAAACCTGGAAAGGACTAACATCTCCCCTCTAGCTATCGCCCCATTTCTCTCAAGAGTAGTGTATGTAAGGTTTTGGAGCGTATGGTAAATTGCCGTTTAGCTTGGTGGCTGGAGGCCCGCAGCCTTTAAACACCTGCCCAAATGCGGTTTCTGAAAGCATTTTTCTGCAGTTGACCATCTTGTTGCTCTCTCCACTTATATCAAGAACAATTTTCTCCAGAAACGCCAAACAGTAGCAATATTTTTTGATCTGGAAAGAGCATACGATACCTGTTGGAAGATAGGCATTCTCCGCACACTGTTCTCTTGGGGCTTTCGATGCCGTCTGCCCCTTTTTCTTCACGAATTTATGGCAGAGCGCGTATTTAGAGTGCGGGTGAACACTACTCTCTCCCGTATTTTCTCCCAAGAAAACGGGGTACCCCAGGGCTCGGTGCTGATGGTTGAACTGTTTGCCATTGCCATAAATTGTATTATGGAATGTCTCCTTCCTGATGTCTCGGGTACCCGCTTTGTGGGCGATTTTGCGATCTACTACAGCTCTCAACAGACAAGCCTTCCTGAACGACATTTTGAAGGATGTCTCGAACGCCTGCACTCTTGGAGCATCTAAACAGGCTTTCGCTTTTCTCCCAGTAAGACCGTTTGTGTTAATTTTTGGCGTTGTATGGAGTTTCTTCTACCCTCCTTACATCTAGGACCTGTCAACCTTCCATTTTCGGACGTCGCTAAATTCTTGGGTCTTATGTTTGACAGAAAACTGGGCTGGTCCTCCCACGTTTTCTATCTTTCGGCTCCCTGTTGGCGATACCTCAACACCCTCCATGTCCTGAATGGTACCTCATGGGGAGCGGACTGAGTGGTCTTTCTCTGCCTGTATCGCGCCTTAGTGGGCTTGAAATTGGACTATGGAAGAATAGTTTACTCCTCTGCACGGCCGTCTATTCTTCGTCGTCTCGACTCTATCCAGCACCGTGGATTACGTTTAGTGTCTGGAGCTTTTTACACCAGCCCTGTGGAAATCCTTTACGCTGAGACTGCTGAACCTCCGCTGTCCAATCGGCGAGCAGTCCTTCTGAGTCTTTATGCTAGCCATCTGTCTTCCATGCCTGCTAATCCAGCCCATGACATTTTTTTTCGACGCCTCCTTTGATGTAGGGTATGCAGACTGCCCCTCCTCCCTACTACCACCAGGAGTCCGCTTCCATCAACTGCTCCATTCTCTTTCCTTCCGCTTTCCTAAAACCTTCTTGACAAGTTGGGGTACAGCACCGCCTTGACTCCGTCCCCGGATTTACCTGCTCCGTGACATTTGTCAATATACCAAGGATGCTACCCCTTCACTTGTTTATCATTGGGTATTTGCTGCTCTATGTGCACAAATGAAGCCAGCCACATTCATTTACACTGATGGCTCGAAAACATCGTTAGGTGTAGGGAGTGCCTATGTTGTTGGCGACACCCCAAATCAATTTCGCCTTCCCGACCAGTGTTTGGTTTATACTGCAGAGCTCTACGCTGTTCTCCAGGCTGTCCACTATATCTGCCACCATCAGCGGATACAGTATGTTATCTGTTCAGATTCACTCAGCTCTCTCCTCAGTCTCCAAGCTCTCTAACCTGTCGACTCTCTGGTCCACTGGATTCAGGACTGTCTGCGTTTGCTCCACCTGGAGGGCGTCTAGGTGGCGTTCCTCTGGCTCCCGGGACATGTTGGTATCTGTGGAAATGAGGCGGCCAATATAGCAGCCAAGGCTGCAGTCTTTCTTCTTCGGCCAGCTATTTAATCGATTCCCTTCGCCGATCTACGGAGTGTTTTATGTCGTCGTGTTGTTCTTTTATGGCATGCACATTGGTCGACACTTCTCCCTAATAAATTGCAGAAGGTGAAAGCTCTTCCCTGTGCTTGGACCTCTTCCTCCCGAACGCGTCGTTGGGTAAAGGTAATTTTAACTAGACTCCGGATAGGGCACTGTCTTCTTAGCCATCGACATCTTTTAAGCGGTAATCCTCCCCCACTCTGTCCCCACTGCTCTCAGCTGTGGACGGTAAGACACCTTTTAATTGAGTGCCCCTATTTTACTCTGTTATGTGCTTGTCTACAGCTGTCGCCTGATACATCGTCAATTTTAGCAGATGACACGTGCTTGGCCGATCACGTTCTCGAGTTTATTAGTGCCAGTGAAATGACGTCAGTCATTTGAATCTTTTTTTGGGGACACCCAAGCCCTTTGTGTAGTGGATTTTTAAGCCTTCCTTCTGCTTTTAGTTTCTCCAATTTTTTGGGTTTCGTTCCCATTGCTGCTGGTTTCGATTTTCGGTTTTTACTGTTTCCTAAGTCACAGACCGGGCGCTAATGACCATAGCAGTTTTGCGCCCTAAAACCAAAACAAAAAAAAACAAAAAAATCTAATGTGTAGTCACTGGCACTGAGGTCTTTTGAGTACAGAGATCATCCCACCTGATAAGTTTCCCTGGTTGCTGGAGGTGGGAACTTATCCTCCAACACATGTCCACATACCAATATCTTAAAAAGCTTAACCTCTGTTAACATAATTGAGCCATCATTTGCATTATCATCTTTTAATTATATTTGACACATTTTTAAAATTTATTATTGCTCATTATATTCTGTATTGTTCTTCTCCCTCCCCACTCTCTGTATCTCTTTCTCTCCTCATTTGTGTAAGCACTACTCTGTCTCTCCATATCCATTACTACTTCTTACTCTGTCATCATCTCTGTAGTGAACCAGGCATATTGGTTACTAATGTACTACCTATGATGCACTTTCCCTGGCAATGTCCCCCTTGCTTTTCTTACCCTCTTTTTGTTTCCTCATTCTCACAAAAGATTATCCCCATTTGATTAACCCACATTTCCAAGTTTCCCAACCTGCGCAAGTCCCATACTTGAGGAAAGGTGTAACAGTTCTGAAAGCTACGATAGTAATATGTGTCTATTTCCAGTAGTAATAATTCCACTCCTTAATTTAAGAACTAGTCAGCTATTTTCTCATATTTTTGTAATAGTCGTGTGCACTGTACTTTCAGTGAAATGTATTACGTAGGAAAAGGGAGGTCATGCTGATGGATGGCTAAATTTAGAACGGTAGTGGGATGAGACTACGTGCTGAAGAGCAGGTTATCCAAAAAGGGCTTGGTCTGAGGCATCCAGATGACCCATAGGTGCCACTAAACTCCTCCAGCAACTGCATGCCAGGTGTCCCTGAGGTGGGTAGTTCTTGGGGTCAGTTTCTGAATTTGGCCTATGTGATGGTTCTCATCCACGTACAGGGTGCAGAAAAATTGTATCACGAATTTTAACCCTGGATAGCTGATGCCAGTAGGAATGAAAATTACTAATGCTGTGTAGGGCAACAAAACACAACTTTAAAAACTATGAAAACTTGGCGTCATGTGCTCCAATTGACTGCGGGATTGCCCTGTTGCCAGATACTCTGGACAATGCATGACCTTGCATGCTTTGCCTGCCAGAATTTGTGATGTATCCAGGGCAGCCTACACACTCAGTGGTAGCGCCAGCCTTCCACTCTGGGGGCTGGAGGTGAACCAACCAACCCAACACATCCATTGTTGTTTCATGATAAGACGTACTGGAAACAAACCCTTCAACAGCTGTTAGTTAGCATACAGAAAGTCTTTTACAAATCGTGACAGCCCTGAAAAGGGCCTTTTTTGTGACTAGGACATTGTTTACTTAAAGCAGGTGCTGGACCTGGTGACCCTGCATGCAACACAAGGTTGGTAGTGTCGAAAGGTGTTTTGCTGAACTCTTTCAAAGTTTACTGGCATTGCCTTAATGTGATTTGCGGCATGTTGAATGACATGCATTAATTCATCTTTGTCTCTAGGTGATTTGCACCTGGGTGGGTGAACTGCAACCTTGAAGAATTCCCACAGGAAACTACCGGTGGTGTGAGGTCTGGGACTACGGGGACCATGTCCTATGAGCATGTCTGCCAGTTACCTGGTCATTGAAGAGTTCATCTAAATATCCACACACAGCATGACTGTTAGGTGCATGCGACTCATGCTGCAACCACATGCATAGCCGAATTTCCAGGGGAACACCTTCCAGCAGGCCGGGTAGCGTTTTGTGCAAAAAGTGAAGGTAATTTGCCATGGCAAGTTGAGGAGGTTGGTGGACCGGCCCAATAAGATGGTCAACCACAATGCCTGCCCAAATGTTGAGCAAAAATTGTTCCTGGTGTGTGTGGACGTACATGTCGTGAGGATTTCCCCTTGCCCAGTAATGAACGTTTTGAGTGTTGCAAAGGCCATCCCAATGGAAGGTGCATTCATACAGTAAACAACACGACAACAGGGAAGTCAGGATCTCGTGCAACACATCGCAGAAAACACCAGCAAAACCCTAGCCTGTGCTCATAGTCTGTGACAGGATTTAGGTCTTCAGCAAGGTGTAAAGTAAATAGATGCTGGCCATCATTCCTCAAAACCTCCCAGACTGATGAGTGACCACAATGTTATGTCCGGTTGCTCGAGTACAGGTCATAGGTGTTTCCTCAATGCACTTGAGAACAGTCTCTTCAAATGCTGCATCCCCTAATGTTCGAGGTCTTCCAGCATCACCATGATATCCTGCTAACAAACCTGTTTCACCAAGTCATGGGTGAATTGCTGTAAATGTTTGCAGGTGTGGCTGATGTCTTGCTGGGTACTGTTCATCATACAACCATTGAGCTTCATGTGCATTATCGTCAGCTAGTTCATAAACAAAAACCATATCTTGCCATTCTTCAAACAAATACTGTGCCACCATACTTACTGTATGACTAAATCCTAGGTGACGTGTGTGTGCTCTGAAGTGAAGCTTACATGTGAATGCCTCTTACATGAGGTAGAGACAAACAGCAAGACCTATTCGACACGTATGCATATCGCATTCGAGCAGTGATGGGCGAGGGACATTTGTGTGTGTGAACCGACTGTCATAGCATTGCCAGACAAATAACAAATGGCAACATGGCAATCTCATTGCCAAATGGAACAAGTGGCACCAAGTTTCCATAGTTTTAAAATGGTATTTTTTTGACCTGTGTGACATCAGTAATTTTGGTTCCTTCTGGCATCAGCTATCCTGGGATAAAATTTGGCAACACAATTTTTCTCCACCCTGTATAAAGGAGCATTGTTGGGAGCATCTCAGTTATTAAACACTGTCCTGTTTGATGTTGTGTAGCTCATCTCCCTCTCCCACTGATGTACCTTCAGATACTTAAATTCAGGAATTTATTGCCACCAGATGAGAAGTAGTAGAAGCTGTTGGGTTTAAGGTCCAGCTTATCACTATCTAACTGAACATAGTGTAGTTAAGTTTAGGTAGGGCAGGAGCCGGATATGTTTGGAGATTTATAGCTGTTACCTGAGTTGCCTCACTCTGTTCTTTCCCATGGGTGAAAGACTTACACCAGAGGAGTTGTCGCAGGACGGTAGGGGCACTGGTAACTCTGTGTGTAATACACTAGTCCGCAGTGACATACGATATTTAGCGAGTATGTGAGCAGTGCTGAGCCTCAATTGAGTCTTCTTAGAAGGACTCTCAGTCCAGATAGCAGTGCTTCTAAATCTCAGCCCCAAAGGTCAACATGACCAGTCAACATGCTGATCAAGAGCTGGCAAAACTTTCAAGTCAGTGTTGTCATGTGAAGGCCTGCCTGCCAGCCTGCTTGTCTTTGTGTTGGCTGTACCACATTTAAGTGCAGAGGTATACAGACAATGGCTCCTCATACAGATGAGGGTTCCTCACTTTGCTTCAGTAGTGCAGGTTGTCAAGCAGTCGATCTTAATTGTTTCCCATGAAGTTCCCTTAGAGCCCCAGAGACAGTTATTCTATGGTCAGCTCCATGGTACTGAAACCATTCACATTTTATCAATTATGTATCCAGTATAGCTCCTCTGACAACACAGATGAATCACTGCCAATCATAATTTCAAATACAACACACAGAATAATATATTCTAAAGTGACGCTTCAGTAGCAACAATAGGATGTTGGTGCTGACCCTAACGTGCTCTCTTTGTACTAATTAGTAGTCAAGTTTTGTAGAACAGTGACAGAGAACGATAGCTTAACCAGCAATACTACATCTGAAACCTGTTTAAAAGACTTGTCAACCTTACGTGTGTTGATGAGGTGAACTTCAGAGTTAAAGCAGTTGATTGTGAGCTATCTTAATCTGCAGTACACATGTTGTATTAGTCTCGCTCAGGTATTTGAGGCCCCTTTTGATTGTTTTAATGTTTGCCATTCTGTAAGTAGATAGGAGATCTTTCTTTATTTTATCATTAAAAAAGCTGAAACCGCAAAAAGAAAAGGAGATAAAACCCCTCTTAGTGCACAGCATGAACTAGTGGTGACTATTGACATACAAAGAGTATCTTCTTCTGGCAAAACAAAAATTGTCTAAATGTATTGTGCCTACTCGCACAAGTTCTGACAAGTCTTTTTAGACATTCAGATAACTTGCAGTGTTACTCAGAGAGAGATATTTGAAGCTAATACCACAAATAGGTTTTTATGAGTATTATACAGAATCTTTTGGCTGTCTATATCTTTTCATAAAATACTTTTCAGACAATTTTGTCCAGAAAAATTGTGCCCACATGGGTAGTGGATCTAGTGTGGCACCAATTGCTTTTGTAGTAAACAGGATTCATGCACATAAAGGTGTCCAAACTATTGCTTGGAATTCGTTGGTAACTTCTCAGTTTTTGGCATGTCCTCCAAACTGGTATCTACAGAATGTCACTTGCAGTTGTATGTTATGGGATCTGAGGAATGTGCACAAGCATTGGTTTCCAAATCCTTGAAATTAAAGGCAACACATGTCACAGCTCTAAATGATACTTTAAGTTTAGCCAGAAACAAGCATGGCTTCAAGTGAAGACTGTGCAGTAGGTTCCCCCTTAGTATGCCATGTGGGATGGACAGGTCCTCAATGTTTCACTTTTGATATTATTAACCATGGACCCACTGAGACTGCAGCTGTTTTTCTTCTTCTTCTTCTTCTTCTACTACTACTACTACTACTACTACTTCTTCTTCTACTTCTTCTTCTTCTTCTTCTTCTTCTTCTTTTTATATGATTTGGTGTGATTCATGTACCTGAAGATACTGTCCATTATAAGAGCTTAATGGTGACAGTTGAAGCTCAGAGAATGGCATTCATTCTTGGCCTGTTTGGTGGAAGTCTTCTCAAAATAATGGAAGCAGTCTGTGTTGAAATATAAACCAAACTCAGTGTGTTTGCAGATCATGTGTATCATAATACACTCTGGTCATAGGGGCTCACTTCAAAGCAGTACTCATCACTGAAGAAAATTCTTCTCCAGTCAATGAGATTCTAGGTTGAAGACATGTCAGGAGACAGTGCAGTCAGCAATGAGATACCAACCTGACTTTCACTAGCCATATAGCCCAACAACCAGTAGTGGTCTGATGTGCTATTTATATTCATAGCAGGACCCACTTTGGTTATCATCCATGGCATCCTCTCAGCACAGTGGTAGACAACTGTATTCTATGCCCCATTTTGTTGCCATTCATTGCATTCTGGGCTTACATTGAATCAAAATAATATCCACTCTTACATGGCAAGGCGTTCTACTGCTTGTCTTCATGCTTGGCAAATGTTACCTTGGCCAGCAATATCAGTGGATCTCTTCTGACGAAGAATGTTTGGAGCATTATGGACACAGCACTTGAACTGTCTTGGGATTTTGATGAGAAAGCACACCATTTGGCCATAATTTGGCACGGTATCCCTCAGGAGGATATTAAACATCTCTGTCAGCCAAGCTGGATATGGTGGCCGAATGGTTCTAGGCACTTCAGTCTGGAACCGAGCGACCAGTATGGTCACAGGTTCAAATCCTGCCTGTGGCATGGATGTGTGTGATGTCCTTAGATTAGTTAGGTACAAGTAGTTCTTAGTTCTAGCGGACTGATGACCTCCAATGTTAAGTCCCATAGTGCTCAGAGCCATTTGACCCATTTGAATCTGTCAGCCAAAACCCCCCCCCCCATGAACCATGAACCTTGCCGTTGGTGGGAAGGCTTGCATGCCTCAGCGATACAGATGGCTGTATCGTAGGTGCAACCACAACGGAGGGGTATCTGTTGAGAGGCCAGACAAACATGTGGTTCCTGAAGAGGGGCAGCAGCCATTTTAGTAGTTGCAGGGGCAACAGTCTGGATGATTGACTGATCTGGCCTTGTAACATTAACCAAAACGGCCTTGCTGTGCTGGTACTGCAAACGGCTGAAAGCAAGGGGAAACTACAGCCGTAATTTTTCCCGAGGACATGCAGCTCTACTGTATGATTAAATGATGATGGCGTCCTCTTGGGTAAAATATTCCGGAGGTAAAATAGTCCCCCATTCGGATCTCCGGGCGGGGACTACTCATGAGGACGTCATTATCAGGAGAAAGAAAACTGGCGTTCTACAGATCGGAGTGTGGAATGTCAGATCCCTTAATCGGGCAGGTAGGTTAGAAAATTTAAAAAGGGAAATGGATAGGTTAAAGTTAGATATAGTGGGAATTAGTGAAGTTCGGTGGCAGGAGGAACAAGACTTTTGGTCAGGTGATTACAGGGTTATAAATACAAAATCAAATAGGGGTAATGCAGGAGTAGGTTTAATAATGAATAAAAAAATAGGAGTGCGGGTTAGCTACTACAAACAGCATAGTGAACGCAATATTGTGGCCAAGATAGACACAAAGCCCATGCCTACTACAGTAGTACAAGTTTATATGCCAACTACCTCTGCAGATGATGAAGAATTAGATGAAATGTATGACGAGATAAAAGAAATTATTCAGGTAGTGAAAGGAGACGAAAATTTAATAGTCATGGGTGACTGGAATTCGTCAGTAGGAAAAGGGAGAGAAGGAAACATAGTAGGTGAATATGGATTGGGGGGAAGGAATGAAAGAGGAAGCCGCCTTGTAGAATTTTGCACAGAGCATAACTTAATCATAGCCAACGCTTGGTTCAAGAATCATAAAAGAAGGTTGTATACCTGGAAGAATCCTGGAGGTACTAAAAGGTATCAGATAGATTATATAATGGTAAGACAGAGATTTAGGAACCAGGTTTTAAATTAAGACATTTCCTGGGGCAGATGTGGATTCTGACCACAATCTATTGGTTATGAACTGCAGATTGAAACTGAAGAAACTGCAAAAAGGCGGGAATTTAAGGAGATAGGACCTGGATAAACTGAAAGAACCAGAGGTTGTAGAGAGTTTCAGGGAGAGCATAAGGGAACAATTGACAGGAATGGGGGAAAGAAATACAGTAGAAGAATAATGGGTAGCTCTGAGGGATGAAGTAGTGAAGGCAGCAGAGGATCAAGTAGGTAAAAAGACGAGGGCTAATAGAAATCCTTGGGTAACAGAAGAAATATTGAATTTAATTGATGAAAGGAGAAAATATAAAAATGCAGTAAATGAAGCAGGCAAAATGGAATACAAACATCTCAAAAACGAGATCGACAGGAAGTGCAAAATGGCTAAGCAGGGATGGCTAGA
This sequence comes from Schistocerca americana, assembly GCF_021461395.2. Lineage (NCBI taxonomy): Eukaryota > Metazoa > Arthropoda > Insecta > Orthoptera > Acrididae > Schistocerca > Schistocerca americana. The sequence continues at coordinate 39,399,728 of NC_060119.1, forward strand.
GGACAAATGTAAGGATGTAGAGGCTTGTCTCACTAGGGGTAAGATAGATACTGCCTACAGGAAAATTAAAGAGACCTTTGGAGAGAAGAGAACCACTTGTATGAATATCAAGACCTCAGATGGAAACCCAGTTCTAAGCAAAGAAGGGAAGGCAGAAAGGTGGAAGGAGTATATAGAGGGTTTATACAAGGGCGATGTACATGAGGACAATATTATGGAAATGGAAGAGGATGTAGATGAAGATGAAATGGGAGATACGACACTGCGTGAAGAGTTTGACAGAGCACTGAAAGACCTGAGTCAAAACAAGGCCCCGGGAGTAGACAACATTCCATTTGAACTACTGATGGCCTCAGGCGCCAGTCATGACAAAACTCTACCATCTGGTGAGCACGATGTACGAGACAGGGGAAATACCCTCTGACTTCAAGAAGAATATAATAATTCCAATCCCAAAGAAAGCAGGTGTTGACAGATGTGAAAATTACCGAACTATCAGTTTAATAAGTCACAGCTGCAAAATACTAACGCGAATTCTTTACAGACGAATGGAAAAACTGTTAGAAGCCGACCTCGGGGAGGATCAGTTTGGATTCCGTAGAAATGTTGGAACACTTGAGGCGATACTGACCTTACGACTTATCTTAGAAGAAAGATTAAGAAAAGGCAAACCTACGTTGTAGCCTCTCCCCGATGTTATTCAATCTGTATATTGAGCAAGCAGTAAATGAAACAAAAGAAAAATTCGGAGTAGGTATTAAAATTCATGGAGAAGAAGTAAAAACTTTGAGGTTTGCCGATGACATTGTAATTCTGTCAGAGACAGCAAAGGACTTGGAAGAGCAGTTGAACGGAATGGACAGTGTCTTGAAAGGAGGATATAAGATGAACATCAACAAAAGCAAAACGAGGATAATGGAATGTAGTCGAATTAAATCGGGTGATGCTGAGGGAATTAGATTAGGAAATGAGACACTTAAAGTAGTAAAGGAGTTTTGCTATCTAGGGAGTAAAATAACTGATGATGGTCGAAGTAGAGAGGATATAAAATGTAGACTGGCAATGACAAGGAAAGCGTTTCTCAAGAAGAGGAATTTGTTAACATCGAGTATAGATTTAAGTGTCAGGAAATCGTTTCTGAAAGTATTTGTATGGAGTGTAGCCATGTATGGAAGTGAAACATGGACGATAACTAGTTTGGACAAGAAGAGAATAGAAGCTTTCGAAATGTGGTGCTGCAGAAGAATGCTGAAGATTAGGTGGGTAGATCACGTAACTAATGAGGAGGTATTGAATAGGATTGGGGAGAAGAGACGTTTGAGGCAGAACTTGACTAGAAGAAGGGATCGGTTGGTAGGACATGTTTTGAGGCATCAAGGGATCACAAATTTAGCATTGGAGGACAGTGTGGAGGGTAAAAATCGTAGAGGGAGACCAAGAGATGAATACACTAAGCAGATTCAGAAGGATGTAGGTTGCAGTAGATACTGGGAGATGAAGAAGCTTGCACAGGATAGAGTAGCATGGAGAGCTGCATCAAACCAGTCTCAGGACTGAAGACCACAACAACAACAACAGCCAAAAACAGGCTGAAAATTGCTTGCATAAGGGCCAGAATTGGACCAAATCATTACGGACTTGATGAATTTGTGAAGCTCTTTTTCTGGGAAAAATCATCCAATTTTTTCTAAAATTGTTGTTTATCTGTATATTTACATCAGATCCATGAATTTCTGTCCCATTTAGATAATTACTTTGTAGTGCTTCATTTTATTTGCCTCGGGTTGTAAATGTCAGAAGCAACTATTATAGAGGGGCAGTATTCATTAGGTTCTGTTCAGAGGTGGGAATGTTTTGTGTAACCTGACAGCTAGTCAAACCTCCCTTCATCATTGACTACTATTGTGCTGTGTGGTGCTGCTCAGTTCAGAGGTATGCCTGCTTGAAACCTGGTGGTGTATGAAATTTTCAATGCCATTATTTGACCATCATGGAGAGTAGAAATGGTAGCATAAATATCCTGATCATCAGCTTTTCAATCACTGTCCCAGATTAAATTCCAAACATTTTTTCGGTGTGTTACAATGTGGTGACTGTCTACATTGTTGATAGTGATCTGTCTATCAGATGGGGACTTGAAGCTTGGTGGCCCTGTCGGTGCTAATTGAGAAGAGTAGGCTATGAATCGGTATTATGTTTCACCCCCTTTTTCTTCTCTCCTCATTATCAAATCACACACTCACACAGAAAAAAAATCAGACACACACTCACTCACTCACTCACTCACTCACTCACTCTATCTATCTCTCTCTCTCTCTCTCTCTCTCTCTCTCTCTCTCTCTCTATATATATATATATATATATATATATATATATATATATATATATATATATATATATATATATATATATATGGACAAAAGAGCAAAAAGTAAATCTTCAAAAATTTCATTGTTATAAAGTGGATGGTGGTGATGGTGAAGAGGGTTGTAATATAAAAAATGGGTTCATTGCTGCCCTTCTAGTGTCAATGGTGTTAAAGGATTGATCTACATTCCCCATGAGGCATGTGAGACTATAGTTTTGTTGTTTCAGGTGACGAGTAATTTCAGAGAGTAACTTTGTAAATAAAGTGATTTGACACGAGATGAGTTATTACTTTTTATTTATTCTTTACAGGTTACTCACACTTGTATTGCTATTAGCAAAAGATGCATAACTGGTGGATGAGCTGACTAGAAAGTCCTTCTCTGCTTTCTTTGCATGAATTTCTCGTAGACTTAATTGATGTGTAATCTTCTCTGCAACTCGTATCTTTGTTTTTCTAAATGAAGGGAACTCTGTACCTTAAGCATTTGTCACCTTTTGTTCCTTATTTGTCTCTGTTGGCTGTAATGCAGAACTTCTTTTTACAATCTAGATAAGATTTGAGTGTTGATGATAATTATTAATATGCCTTTATTTATATTTTCAGGTGTGCCCGATGAGATAAAGAGGAGGTTTTTGAAGGGTGTACCTCGATGTTGGAGACACTACTGTTCAGAGTGGAGAAAGAATGAAGGTTCTTAATTTATTTATTTATTTTTTTTTTTTTTTTGCCGAAGCTTAATTATTTACAGTTCACAATGAACTCACAATTGGCAAAACATTTTGGATTAGTCTCTCATTTCAACCTGCCAATGGGAAGGGCTTTTTGATCAAATGATACCTATACAAAGATTACTAAACTACTGCATATTGACATTTCAACACACCTCTCAAGTGTATATGAAACAAATGGCAATAGTTGTAATGGAATATTGACCTCTATTATACAGTTCATCACACTAATCATCAGTGTCAGGAATTATTCAATATGATCCATGTTGGCCCTTGTGGCACATGTTGATAACACATGAAGAACTATCTGCCATTACACACCCAAGATGGTAATGAAGATTTGCTTCATTTGTAGAATGTGTGTACACATCTTCCATGCACTATTGAAATCCACAAATTGTCCAAGGCTTATAAGCCCATTGGTTTCCCCCTGGGAGCAGGACACTTTCAGGCATGGCAGAGAAGACCTTTGTTGCCATTAGCATTCCAATTTATCAGTGGCATTGAATACATCTTCAGGAAGAAACCTGGTCATAAGAATTCTGGTGTATGTGTAGCAGTGCCCTTTTACATCTTACCTATGGAGGTGGAATGTGACACAAGATAGGTAACTAATGTGTGAAAATAGACTGTACACACCTACTGACAATGGGCATGGATTGGTTAAGTTGTACATATATCTTTTTCGCATATGAACTATTGTGCTAGATGGACACACTGTAGACGTACTCTGCTGTTGAGTGAAGAGACTGATGCTGCCCAACTAGACCACAGAGCTTTGGCAGAATATTGTTGGTGCTTTTGAGCTTTCCAGGTGTTGGTGTTAACTGCTGCTTAAAAGGCAGTGTCAGGCCCCAAGGAATTTTGGATGCATGTTATGATAGTCTGTCTCCCTCAAAATGGACATCAAGGGCTGTGTGTGCCAATCAGAGATGTCAAAACATGCAACTTCAGTTGTTCTTGTAGTAGCTTGTAACCTCCCTTTATGGAAGCATTGGCTGAAGATGTCTAAATCAGAAGCTGTTGCAAATTTCTGTGTTGCATAGATGTTGACCAATCATCTGCATAGCCAAGAAGAAGAAAAGAAGAGAAAAAGAAAAGAAAAAAAAAGGTAATGGTTCAGGTATATGTGCCAATGTTACAATCTGATGATGAAGAGAGTGAAAGTATATGACAAAATGTGCATGCAAGGAGCATGGAAATCTAATGAGTGAGTGAGTGGAATGCTATATTAAGGCAATGTAATAGAAGGCAGAGTTGAAGAGTGTGAGCTTGACAATAGGAGTGATGAAGTAAAAAACACAAATTCAATTGTTCTGTAAGTTTTATTTATTAATTATTACTATTCTATTTGAAAATTACTGGAGAAGGAGGTATATTGGGAAAGCCCTAGAGGCCTGAGAATATTCTAGCTGGATTATATCATTTTGAGACATTTTGCAAAATCAGATATTGGATTGCAAGGTGTAATCAGGTGCAGATACAGTCTTTTCACAATTTAGTAATGATAGACTGAAGTTTCAGAGAATTGTCCAGAACTATTAGTGGTGAAGGAAGTGGGGTTCATTGGAAGTAATGATGCATATGTGAAGTTCTGAGAGGCAGTAAATAGTGTGATAATGAATACTGCAATAGGCAGGTCAGTTGAAGAGAAAGGGATTATCCGAAAAGGACAATCACAGAACTTGGATTTAGACAAACTTAAGTATGCACAAGATAACTGTAAAGAAACATTGTGTTGCAGAAGTTATACTGGAACCGATTCATAAAGTAAGTAACTACAAAAATGTGCAGTAAGAGACAGGAATACATCAATATAAGTCACCTAAGTAAAATAAACAGGAAAGCAGTCAAGCTGAAGTGAAATGACTGCAAAAAAAGTCTGAAGAAATCATAAATGAAATAGTCATGGGGTTGGACTATTCAGCATAAATAAAAGTCAATGCAACCTTTGGTGAAAATAGAAGCCAAAGGAGCAAACAGTAAAGAGTGTGCAAAAGTAATTCCACTGTTCAACTTAGAGGAGTGAGATGATAGGTGGAAAGAGTAGATTAAAGCCCCATGTGGGGTAGGATTTGTCTGAAGGCATGAAACAAGAAGGGTTAGAAGACATAGCTGATTCAATGAAGATTAAGAGTTAAACAAGTATTGGGAGACATGCAATCAAATAATACTAGAGGCACAGTTAACATTTCCGTAAGTCGTAAAGGAAAGGGGAGGGGGGGATGTCAGGGTGGTTGGGAGGTGGGAGGGAGGGAGGATTGTAAATTTGGAAGGAGCACAGAACTGTATAGAAGTCAATTAAGTATTGTGGAAAACAAGAAAAGGAGAGGATCAAAATGTTTGTGATGTGGTTCTACATAGGAATGTTGTGAATTCAGTGAATTTATATGACAAAAAAAAAATGTAGAGTTTCACCACAGAAACAATGACAAAAAGGGACAAAATGATAGGTTATGTGCTGACAGAGCAACAAGTAACTTCCATCATACTTGAGGGAGCTATAAAAGTAAGAACTTCAGGGCAAAGCAGAGACTGGAATATGTCCAAAAAATAATTGCGTGTTTTACACTGCGAGGTGAAGTAGTTGGGATAGGATAAGAGTTCAACTTCTTTTTTAAACTGCTTGTTCAGTGTACAGACTGAATAACATTGTGGATAAGCTCCAGTCCTCCATCTCACTCCTTTCCAAAACATTATTCCCATTATGTGCCTTTCAACACTTGGTTTGCAGTGTGGCATCAGCACAAATTCCAAATAACGTCTCTCTCCATGTAAAGAATGTCAAACTAAATACTTTTTATCCATCTAAATTTCCAGATTGTTATTTTATTGAGAAAACAGTTTTGGTGGTACATTATGACATATTTAGGCACCATTCCCACCTCTGGTCTGATCAGAATAGGGGCCTGTATTCAATGACTGGCATCTGTAGATTTGTGATCAATGATCACTTCAAACATCATCTGCTGACTGTTAAATTGTACAGTTTAGACAGTCTGTACTGAGAAGACAAGGTCCCTCAACCATCTGTGAGAAGATGGATGTGTAGTCTTCCTCTCCATGTGTTATTATAGAGTTCAAATGCTCCATCTTGTGGGTTGTGTGTATGACATTCTGTATGTGTCTGGCTTTTGTGCATTAGAACTGAAGGCCTACTCATTGTTCTTCACTACTCAACATTTGTCCTAGTCTCAGGGTAGTGAGTCATGTTTCTTTGTCAGTAAATATATCCATTTGAAATTGGACCTTTCCCTATCACCTATAGCTCAGTAAAATATTCTGCAAGTCTCCATTATTGTGGTCAAGGCTGAGAGATGGATATCTTAAACTAGACTGACTTCTTTAGTCTTCATGCAGTACTTCTATCATATTCTAAAGCTGCTCTCAGTCTGGTCAACATTTTACAGTATGTGCTTCTGAGTGTTAAAAGTATTCATCTCATCTTTTCCTCATTTCTGTGATTAACCTAGTGTCTAACTAGTCCCATATAGAAAACTGAAGATTTACATGAATGACACTGATAATTGTTTCCTAAGGAGTTAATGTATCTCATTACTTTTACCTACCTCCACTTTGCAAATAATCATCATCATCAATGTTCTGCCAAAAGCCAGGTTTTCATATGGTAGTTCTCCAGGCTGTCCAGTCTTTTGCAATCTCTTCAGATCTGCATAATTTTCTCTTCCTTTTATGTCATTTGTCATCTATTATCTTCTATCTCCTTCTTCCTCTCAGTCTTCTCCCACAAACCCATCTACATCAACATCAACATCTACATCTACAACCATACTCCGCAAGCCACCTGACAGTGTGTGGTGGAGGATACCTTGAGTACCTCTATCAGTTCTCCCTTCTATTCCAGTCTCATATTGTTCGTGGAAAGAAGGACTGTCGGTATGCCTCTCTGTGGGCTCTAATCTCTCTGATTTTATCCTCATGCTCTCTTCGTGAGATATACGTAGGAGGGAGAAATATATTCCTTGACTCCTCCGTGAATGTATGTTCTTGAAACTTCAACAAAAGCCCGTACCGAGCTACTGAGCGTCTCTCCTACAGAGTCTTCCACTGGAGTTTATCTATCATCTCCATAACGCTTTTACAATTACTAAATGATCCTGTAATGAAGCGCGCTGCTCTCAGTTGGATCTTCTCTCTCTCTTCTATCAACCCTATCTGGTATGGATCCCACACTGGTGAGCAGTATTAAAGCAGTGGACAAACAATTGTACTGTAACTACTTCCTTTGTTTTTGGATTGCATTTACTTAGGATTCTTCCAATGAATCTCAGTCTGGCATCTGCTTTTCAGACGATCATCTTTATATGATCATTCTATTTTAAATCACTCCTTATGCCTATTCCCAGATAATTTATTGAATTAACTACTTCCATTTGCTGACCTGCTATATTATAGCTAAATAATAAGGGATATTTCTTTCTATGTATTCACAGCACATTACACTTGTCTACATTGAGATTCAATTGCCATTCCCTGCACCATGCGTCCATTCGCCACAGATCCTCCCGCATTTCAGTACAATTTTCCATTGTTACAAACTTTCAATATACCACAGCATCATCCAGAAAAAGCCTCAGTGAACTTCTGATGTCATCCAAAAAGTCATTTATGTATATTGTGAATAGCAACGGTCATACGACACTCCCCTGTGGCACACCTGAAATCACTCTTACTTTGGAAGACTTCTCTCCATTGAGAATGACATGCTGCATTCTGTTATCTAGGAACTCTTCCATCCAATCACACAATTGGTCTGATAGTCCATATGCTCTTACTTTGTTCATTAAGCGACAGTGGGGAACTGTATCGAATGCCTTGCGGAAGTCAAGAAACACTGCATCTACCTGCGAACCCATGTGTATGGCCCTCTGAGTCTCATGGACATACAGTGTGAGCTGGGTTTCACACGATCGTCTCTTTCGAAACCCATGCTGATTCTTACAGAGTAGATTTCTCGTCTCCAGAAAAGTCATTATACTCGAACGTAATACGTGTTCCAAAATTCTACAACTGATAGATGTTAAAGATATAGGTCTATAGTTCTGCACATCTGTTCGATGTCCCTTCTTGAAAATGTGGATGACCTGTGCCCTTATCCAATCCTTTGGAATTCTATGCTCTTCTAGAGACCTACTGTACACCACTGCAAGAAGGGGGGGCAAGTTCCTTCGCATATTCTGTGTAAAATGAAACTGGTATCCCATCAGGTCCAGCGGCCTTTCCTCTTCTGAGCGATTTTAATTGTTTCTCTATTCCTCTGTCTTCTATTTCAATACCTACCATTTTGTCGTCTGTGTGGCAATCTAGAGAAGGAACTACAGTGCAGTCTTCCTCTGTGAAACAGCTTTGGAAAAAGGCATTTAGTATTTCAGCAATTAGTCTGTCATCCTGTGTTTCAGTACCATTTTGGTCACAGAGTAACTGGACATTCTGTTTTGATCCACCTACCGCTTTGACATAAAACCAACATTTCTTAGGATTTTCTGCCAAGTCAGTACATAGAACTTTACTTTCGAATTCATTGAATGCCTCTCGCATAGCCCTCCTCACACTACATTTGGCTTCGTGTAATTTTTGTTTGTCTGCAAGGCTTTGGCTATGTTTATGTTTGCTATGAAGTTCCCTTTGCTTTCGCAGCAGTTTTCTAACTTGGTTGTTGTACCATGGTGGCTCTTTTCTGTCTCTTACGATCTTGCTTGTCACATACTCATCTAACACATATTGTACGACGGTTTTGAGCTTTGTCCACCGATCCTCAACACTATGTGTACTTGAGACAAAACTTTGTGTTGAGCCATCAAGTACTCTGAAATCTGCTTTTAGTCACTTTTGCTAAGCAGAAAAATCTTCCTACATCTTTTAATATTTGTATTTACAGCTGAAATCATTGATGTAGTAACCACTTCATGATCGCCGATTCCCTGTTCTGTGTTAACTGTTTCAAATAGTTAGGGTCTGTTTGTCACCAGAAGGTCTAATATTTTATCAACATGAGTCGGTTCTCTGTTTAACTTCTCAAGGTAGTTTTCAGATAAAGCACTTTAAAAAATTTCACTGGATTCTTTGTTCCTGCCATCCGTTATGAACATTCGAGTCTCCCAGTCTGTATCTGGTAAATTAAAATCTGCACCCAAAACTATAACATGTCCTTCAGGTGCTCAGCCACAACAGCTCCTGAGCCAGGGGGCCTATAGAGACATCCAATTACCATGTCTGAGCCTGCTTTATCCATGACCTTCACCCAAATTATTTCACATTACGGAACTCCGTCAATCTCCTTCGATACTATTGGACTTCTCATCATGCCTCCCCCTTGACTGTCTAGCCTGTCTTTGCGGTATACAGTCCAATCTGAGTTTAGAATTTCATTACTGTTTACGTCTGGTTTCAGCCAACTTTCTGTCCCTAGTACTATGTGGGCATTGTGACCGTTTATTAATGACAGCAGTTCTGGGACCCTTCTATAGACACTGCTGCAGTTTACTATTAGCAGATTAATATTGTTATTCCCTGTTGCATTTTGCCTACTCCTACGTTGCCACATGTCAGGAGGCATCTTGTCGGGCCTAGGGAAGGAATTCTCTAACCTAAATACCCCACATGTGCACTCCACCCGTAGTCCGCTACCCTTGTGGCTGCTTCCTGCATGTAGTGCATGCCTGACCAATTCTCCACCCGATATCGGACGTCAAGAAATTTGCACCCCAGATCTCCGCAGAATCATCTGAACCTTTGGTTTTAGCCTTGCACTCAGCTCCAAACCAGAGGACAGCGATCAGTTCTGGGACCGACACTACAAATAGTTAGCTCAGATTCCACCCCGTGAGCGAGGCTTTCCACCTTCACGATCTCCGCCAACTGCCTGTATGAACTGAGGATGATCTCTGCACCCAGACGGCAGGAGTCATTGGTGCCAACATGAGCAACAATTTGCAGTCAGGTGCACCCACTGCTCTCTATCACCGCCAGCAGAGCCTCCTCCACATCTCAGATGAGGCCCCCCCGGCAAGCAGACAGAGTGAACACTGGCCTTCTTCCCTGACATTTCCGCTATTTCCCTAAGGGGCTCCATCACCTGCCTAACGTTGGAGCTCCCAATCACTAATAAACCCCTCCCCCCGTGTGCCTGCTCAGACCTTGCTGAAGGAGCGGCCACATGTCCACTCACAGGCAGAGCGGGTGATGCCACACGGCCAGCCTGCACATTGACCCTCCGCCTCGTGCACCATGAACGCCGCTGAACCTGCCACTCCCCTTGGGGAGAGGATGGCCCAACCGTGCCCGGTACCCGTGAAGATGTCTTGACAGCAGTGACAATGGGTGAAGCATGTAACACCTGTGGTGTACCATGCAATGCACCAGACTCCCCACTGCTGCTACACTCTGAGGCAGCAGCCTGAAGATGGCTGACCGTTGCTATCAACACATTCAGCTGTTTGCGAACAGTGGCCAGCTCCTCCTGCGTCCGTACACAGCAGTCGCACATCCTATCCATCATAAGAAATCAATTTACTGTAGAGAGTTAATCAACTTTTAACTAGACTGCTAATTCACTAAAGGTGGCTGATATTTGACTAAACTGTTGTTACTATACACTTCTTGTAGAAAACAATGAAACTAGCACTACCTGTCTCTGGACTGTATTGTAAACAAACACTAGCACTACTGGCACTGTGGCTGACTAAAGGGACTCTCTCTGACTGTATTCAAAACAAACACAAAATCGTTGGGACACTATTAGTAGCACTCGTCAATTAAAGCTTCGTAAAAGCAAAAACACACAGAAGAAGTGACAAGTAAGAAAAATACAGTTAATACTTAAATTAATGTAGCTCACTGCACAGCAGGCATGACACAGACGGCTGTTATGACAACACCAATCCGTCCAAATCATCTATTAGCAAGCACTCCCTTCTCATTGAATGTCCCAACCAGTTCTATTTCCTTTCTCTTAAAACCTTCAGCAGACATGTTCTCTCGCCAACCCTTTCCAGTACTCCTTCATTACTGACTCTTTCCATCCAGCTTATTCTCTCCATTCTCATCCACATCCGCATCTCAAATGCTTCTAACGTTTTTTCATTCTCTCATCACAGTGTCCATGTTTCTGTCCTATATAGTGCCACACTCCAGACAAAACATTTGCCAAGCCTTTACATTAGACCTTTATCTCATTTGCCAAATTTTCATTCCCAATTCTACATAACTAGCTCTGGAATCCCAGCTTTATTATGTACTGTGTACTTCCTGTATCTCCTAGAACCCCATATCATAATACATTTTATACTATACACAAGAATAGAATCAAATGGCCCATGAAAGAACATAATTTTATATGGAAAATATCGAGGAGTGAACTACGCATCAAACAAATTTATTCAAGATAAGAACTCCATAACCAAGTCAGATACTATCTGAAGATAGGCTCATCCTGTCTATTAATGTCTGGAGACAAAAAATAACTTTTCTTTGCTAATCTTCTCAATTCACCAGGCAGACCCAATGCCTGTTTGTGTCCTTCAAATGGATCTGGTAGCTCATATCTCACTCCAGCTGACTTACAACCGATGTTCAGCTTTTTGTGGATGCACAGTGACCACTAAACTTCAGATTTAAATGAGTGTCTGGTGCATGTAGTGGGGGATTGGAATGTGTACAACATCTAAGAACCACAATTGTAAAAAACTTTCTCTACATCATGAGATGTGTCACCTAAATCCCTTCTTGGTTTCCTCCACTCCCATGAGATTCCCACTGAGTGACATCCTTCAGACACCCCCCACCTCCCACCTTCCACTTATCCGTATTTGTCTGATGTCTGGCAAATTCTTTTCTAGTCCTGTGTTATGATTATGGACTTCCCCTTTGCTATCTTGTTCTATCTTTTTCCTGATGACTGCTGGCCATTTTCTGTATATCCACAAGATACTCTCCCTGCAAGGCACGTTTTACACAATTTGCACACCAATAAGTTCATTAGTGAGGCATAGTGGACTACTCAGGTTTTTTTCTTTTTTTTCTCTTCTGTATTATTTGATTGTGAGCTGCTGAATCAGGAAGTATTTGAAGCTGGTGCTTTTGGTCTCCTCTTGAGCGACTAAGGAGAGATGACATTGTAAACTTCTATCGGCATGTCTGTTGTGACTAAAGTCTGACAGTGGTCTTTGCATTTTCACAAGGCTCCCTCCCCCCATCCCACCCATGCATTTTCCTTTTCCTCTTATTTACCCCTCATTGACCACACACAAGCACACACTAGAACAGAATGTCCTAGTAATTATTAAGACAAGAACTTTATAAAATTAAAACCATCAACAGCGGCATATTGTGTCACACAACATATTCATCTCCAGTGTAATTGTAAGATTTTATTATTTAAACTATGAATACATTTGAATCACATTTCAGACACACATTTGATTTTTAACCCATCAGCTGTATTACAGGTGCTCTACTTTTATTTTTCAGAATTATTTGTTAAAAATATGAAATTATGTACATGTTTTATTTTTATCACAAATAAAATCATAACTAAGAAACAGTACACTGCTAAAAAGTACCATTACATAGCATGTGTTTTTGTGTTGTAGCAAATACCAGCAGCATCTTGGACCAAGAAACACTAAGAGAAGCTGGCATTAAAACAAGCAGAAGTGGTCGTCCGCTGCTCCGGTGTATGAAACACTGGCTAGGTAGTAACATTACACTCATTTACATCTCTTTGTTGATCATAAACAACTTAATGATAGATAGTCAGAGTTACGTTACAGTTTCAACAAACATTATTCCTCAGATTCAAATTTTTGTTGACTTGGGGTAAGTGTTAAACACCTGTGGCTTTTGAAGCTGTAATAAATGTCCTCATAGTAAATATTTCACCCTTCAGTGGAGTGTGCTCCGATATGAAAATTGGTGACAGATTAAAACTCTGTGGAGGACTCAGACTTGCACTGGGGACCTTTGCCTTTCATGAACATGTGCTCTGCTAACTGAACTTCCCAATAAAAAGTCATTTGTGCCAATAAATGTCTTTCAGCAAGATTTTTGTCTGTTTCTGTTAATCTGTCTCTCTCTCTCTCTCTCTCTCTCTCACACACACACACACACACACACACACACACACACACACACACACACACACACACACACACACACACAACGCAACTTGCACACACATTTGCAGTCTCAGAGAACTGAAACCACACTGCGAACAGCAGCGCCAGTGCAGGATGGGAGTGGCAACTGGGTGGGGGCAAGGAGGAGGCTTTGGCGGGTAGGGGAAGGGGTAGATAGTATGGTGAGAGTGGCAGACAGTGAAGTGTTGCAGTTTAGATGGAGGGTAGGAGAGAAGGTGCAGAGAGGGGAGGGGATAAGTAGCAGAAAGGAGAGGAACAAAAGAAATGAAAACATATTAAAAGGCTGGGTGTGGCGGTGAAATGACGGCTGTCTAGTGTAGTGCTGGGATTGGAACAGAGAGGAGGCTGGATGGGTGAGGACAGTGACTTCCCGCCACAGCCTCCTCATTGCCCCCACCCAGATGCCACTCCCATCATGCACTGGTGCTGCTGTTCGCAGTTTGGTTTCAGCTCTCTGAGACTGCAGATATATGTGCAAGTTGCGTTTATGCGCGTCTGCGCATGTGTGAGCGCGCGGGTGTGTCTGTGTGTGGGTGTGTCTGTGTGTGGGTGTGTCTGTGTGTGGGTGTGTCTGTGTGTGGGTGTGTCTGTGTGTGGGTGTGTCTGTGTGTGGGTGTGTGTCTGTGTGTGGGTGTGTGTCTGTGTGTGGGTGTGTGTCTGTGTGTGGGTGTGTGTCTGTGTGTGGGTGTGTGTCTGTGTGTGGGTGTGTGTCTGTGTGTGGGTGTGTGTCTGTGTGTGGGTGTGTGTCTGTGTGTGGGTGTGTGTCTGTGTGTGGGTGTGTGTCTGTGTGTGGGTGTGTGTCTGTGTGTGGGTGTGTGTCTGTGTGTGGGTGTGTGTCTGTGTGTGGGTGTGTGTCTGTGTGTGGGTGTGTGTCTGTGTGTGTGTGTGGGTGTGTGTGTCTGTGTGTGTGTGGGTGTGTGTGTCTGTGTGTGTGTGGGTGTGTGTGTCTGTGTGTGTGTGGGTGTGTGTGTCTGTGTGTGTGTGGGTGTGTGTGGGTGTGTGTGTGTCTGTGTGTGTCTGTGTGTGTGTGTGTGGGTGTGTGTGTGTCTGTGTGTGTGTGTCTGTGTGTGTGTGGGTGTGTGTGTGTCTGTGTGTGTCGGTGTGTGTGTCTGTGTGTGTGTGTGTGTGTGTGTGTGTGTGTGTGTGTGTGTGTGTGTCTGTGTCTGTGTCTGTGTCTGTGTCTGTGTCTGTGTCTGTGTCTGTGTCTGTGTCTGTGTCTGTGTCTGTGTCTGTGTGTGTGTGTGTGTCTGTGTCTGTGTGTGTGTGTGTGTGTGTGTGTCTGTGTGTGTGTGTGGGGGGGGGGGGGTGGGTGTCTGTGTGTGTGTGTGTGTGGGGGTGGTGTGTGTGTCTGTGTGTGTGTGTGTGTGTGTGTGGGGGGGGGTGTCTGTGTGTGTGTGTGGGGGGGGGGGGGGGTGTGTCTGTGTGTGGGGGTGTGTCTGTGTGTGGGGGTGTGTCTGTGTGTGCATGTGCGTGTGCTGCTGACAAAGGCCTTTTTGTCCGAAAGCTTTGATTGTGTGAATCTTTTTATTGTGCCTATCATGACTCAGCATCTCCGCCAGATGGTGAGTAGCAACTATCCTTCACTTGTATTGTTATATATAATATTCATAGTACTAAAATAAATGTCTTTCAGAAACATTTTCCTCTGTTTCTGTTCACATTTTAACTATTCTGCATACATCTGTTCTTATACATAATGTTCTTTGTGCAGGTGAGGATTCTGCCTCATATATTGAGAAGAAGTTGAAGAGAATGAGACAAGAGTAGGAGAACATACTATACAGGTATGAAGTAGATTATTAAAATATCCTTAAAGTCATGCAAAGTAATTTGGCCACAAAATTTGTTTGAAGCAGAAGTTCTCATTAATCTGTCCAACTCTCAAAGCTCTCTTTCTCTGGATTTAATTTCAGGATTGTACCTTGATTTTTGGATCTGCTCAGTATCATAGACATGCAAGAACTGTTTCCATTTTACACTAGTAAAGTTGTGCATTATCAGAAATGATTGCTTCTTGATTGCCAACATGTGGAATGTATTATTTAATAATTTGTAATGTTGTCACTGCACTAGTGGCATTTTCCAAGATATGTAAGTTGACCTATTTTGAAGATAGCTCTCATATTGCAAAAATGTGTTTAACACCTGCACAGCCCCAGGGAAGGGGCCCATTTAAAGTCAATGGCAAGGGTTTGTAGGGGTTTCTTGGCAATATTAGGTGTAGCTCATATTTGAAGCCATGGTTCAAAGGTTTAACGTTTTGACAGACTAGGCATTTATGGATAATCCATTATACTCTCCTTTGGAGGAAAGGAAAATAGCAGTAGACATTGATTTTCCCTGCACATTTGGCCACTCCAAGATCCCTAGTGCAATGAAGAAGAAAGCTTAAAGGTTGGTGATCACAATATGATTTGGTGTGATTACCAACAAAACAATGATGGAATTTCCTAAAAATGAACATAATTGTGAGAACTTCTAATTCAGTGGCTGTGTAGGCTCATTAGCAAATGGTATTGTACAGACAGATCATCTATTGTAAATATGTATGATTTTGAAGAGATAATCTCCCAACCTGGTGAATGAAGCACCAGTTGTCAAACAAAAATCCTGATACATATCCAGTTCGTACAACAATTGTGAATTAGCTAGCACATCTTTGATCTTGATGAAAGTAGATTGGCACGCTTCTGACAAAATTTATGATATCTGTTTGTGTAGTAAGTTTAGTAATGGTTCTGCATTTAGTAGTTGGCCTGGGATGAAATTACACTAGAAGTTGGCTGGGATACTGGAAAGTAATGAACTGTTTGTATTTTTGTTGCAGTTAGGATACCTTGAGGCATAATAATGTGCCCCAAGAAATTTATTCTTTCACTACCGAATGACAGTCAACAAATCTTCCACATATAAAGTAATTCTTTTATGAATTACAGGCCTAATACATAGTCTAGTGCTGCTGTAATCACAGCACCACTCACATTGAGAGTAAATGACGTCATTCTAAAGTGGTCGCTATGACCTGTAAAAATAAAAGCAGGTTACTTTAGAGAGGCTCTGTCTAGAAGTTTCTGTCAGTATGACACTTAAAATAATGGAAATGGAGTATGTGATCCCTTTGATGTTGATGAAAATTTTCTGGTCAGATTCTCACAGGATGATTATTTTATTAATTTCCCTTGTGGGCAATACCAGCTTAATACTTTTCCCAGCCCTAGCTGCAGATAACAAGAGGTTAGAAAATTGACTGTTTGATCACTTCCAGTCTATTATTACACTGGTCAACACTCATTTTCTTGCCAAGGATATTTCAGTGGCTTTAGGATGAGTTAGTGGTGCTGAGGACGAATATAGCAACCATTTATGCAGTTTGGCTCTAGTTTTTGAGATAATGCATGATTTATTCTTAAAATTAGAAAAAAATTGCTAATACTGAACTCAAGCGCTACAAACTACAATGAAAAAAGAAAATAATCTTTATAAATAGCTTCTATGAAAACCTGATAGGCGTTTGTCCACGTATTAAACATAATTGAAAAGTTTCTCTATAAGTATATCATTTTCCGTCCATGACGAACCGCTTCCTGCACGCTTTCCTTTTATAGGTCTCTTCAGAGCAGTCACGTTGCAGATTCCAGCAATAATCTGCCATCATATGCCTGTCCCATCTTCCTTTATATCTTTTCTCTATTCCTTTCATATCTTGATGGAACTGCTCTCCTTGTTCCTCACTGAAATCACCTAGATTACGAGGAAATCGATCCAAGGGGCTGTGAAGGAAATGAAATTTTATGCTCATGTTAGCTCCTAAGTTTTGAAAGTTAGTGAGCATGTTTTTGACCAGTTCCCCGTAATTGGGAGCTTTATAATTGCCCAAAAAACATTTTACAACAGCGACAAAACTGTTCCAGGCGTGGGTAATGTTGTGAAGGTTGGTACAGGAACATCGTTGCTGTGCACCACCGGTCTTCTTGCTGACTCCAAATCGGGATATTCCCACTTTCATTTTTTGAACCTATTAAAACCTTTCACATTAACAATGCAAAAATAGCAATCATCTGTATGGTTCTTCTGCTCTCGCCATACCATAGGCACTCCGAAGTTTAAGCTTTTCCTTTTTCGTTTTGTCCACTGCCGTAAGCACTCCACACAGCATTTACAAACTTTATGGGGTGCCCACGCAAAGACGGCGTGAAGAACTCATGTTTTCCTAAAACAAAATTGCACAAATACTACATATTATGCAGAACTTTATTGTATTTGCATGTCAATCACATCCAACAAACATCATTAATTGTTTTGTATGAAATGAATACTCACCTCTTATTTGCTACGTCACGATGAAAAGGTTCTATCTCCTTGAAGCTGCACTGCACATGTGTGTGACTTTCGACCATCACCATTTTTCTTGTTTACACTGAACGCTACCTATCGGCTGTTGCGGGGATTACCTCGATCAACAAATGAATGTCGAGTACCGCCGAATTCAAATCTGCACAACCCTCAATATCTTCAACACACGCACCGCACAACGGGACTGAACACATGCTGACAGTGTGATGTTTGCATGATGTAATCCTCAACCACACAGATGCACTCCCTGAGCACAATTGTTTAATAAAGGTAGTACAATATCACTAATTAAAAAACAGGTAGCAAATACATTACACCATATATGGACCCTGCAGTCGATATTATCCACATGAAACTCTCATTTCCACAAATAACCTATATCTCAAAAACCAGAGCCAATTTGGAAAACGTACAAATATACTTGGAATGAGTATCATAACAATATCCCATTTTCGTTCAAACTTCCCTGGCAATGAAAAAAAAAATTTATTTTGTAGAGCTGTGTTATCTGTACGTCTTTTGCTACAGCTGTCCATTTCAAACAAGGAATGGGCAGAAAGGTAGATAGAATGGTTCATATGGTACTGATGACACTACTTTTTCATCAGATACCTGAGCTCATTTCCCTGAAATATTAACTAAACATTTTCTCTGAATTTTCGTTAAATACTGAGATTCTCTAAACTTCAATTTAATATGCAGTTCAGTTTTCAGTTGAGTCAGTATTTTGGAATGCTGGTGTCATGATTTTTTATTTTCTGTGTCAGTGAACTCTGATTTGATCACCTGGAAATTTTTTCCATAGCCTCGATGAGATGAGATTGTGCTTTACATTTATTAACATAATATATCATTTCCCCATATAGGCATCTACTATAACCTTCTTTTCACACAAGAAATGAATATCTATTACACAGTCCATGAATAATGCATTTACTCTGAGCGACATGCCTATCATTTCTACATTTCTTAGCACCAGCAGAACACAGATCTCCCATTTAATTATCTGAAATTTTGTGCTGTGCCTATAGCTACTATGATACTGCAACAAATTGGGCTGGTTAATCATCAGACAAAATTTTCCAAAGATGCCTTAGGAAATAACACTTGCTGCATCACCCATGCCTCTTGTCACCTTAGCAGGTATGTCTCTCACCACAGCTTGTATAGCAGCCTGCAACAGAGTTTTCGATAGTCTGATAGTATATGTTGCCATTGAGTAGATAAAGATCTAGTCACCAAGCAGTGACAGGAGAACTCACATAGAAAAAAAGGTTTTACTTATGCAAATGTTTGGAGATAGTGGGTCCTTCTGGTAGAAGGGTTGAAAGAGAAGGGAGAGCGATGAAGGGAAAGTAACTGGAGAAGTTTAGGAAAAGGGGTAGAGTTCAGAAAAGTCACTTAGAGCCCTGGGTTAGGGGAGACATACCAGACAGGATGAGAAGGAAAGACTGGTTGTTAGGGACTGAACCAGATGAGATTTGAAAACCTGAGAGCTTTGAGGTGGAAGATAGTGTCTTATGCAAGAAAGAGCTTACTGCTGAAACCTCATGCATGAGTTAATAAGAGTAAAAAGCTGAGTGCATTGTATATAACAGAGGGGATGCTGTAGTAGAGTAAAGTCAGGTGGGTGGCAAGAATTGAGGACATAATGTTAGTTCCCACCGCAGTCTGCTGACAAACTGGTGTCTGGGGGAAGAATCCAAATGGCAAATGTGGTGAAACGTGTACTGACATCACAACAGATGTTGTAGAGCATGCTATGCATCACAGTATTGTGTGGGGCTGATATACAACCTCTGCCTATGCCCTTTCATCATAACTGACAAATTGATACTGGTCATGCCGTTGTAAAAGGCCAGTATGTACACAACAACTGGTATATGATGATTTGTTTCACAGGTAGCTATCCATTTGATAGTAAATGTTTTGCCAGTTACAAGGCTAGTATAGTTGGTGGCTGGAGGGTGCATAGGGCAAGTCTTGAAGCAAGGACAGTCCCAGTCATAGGAGCTATAGGGTAGAGAAATGGATGCAGAATGAGCATAGTGTCTGACAAGGATATTACAGAGACTTGGAGGGTGACAAGAAGCTGTTCTAGGTGCAGGAGGCAAAATCTGACAGAATGGATCTCATTTCAGGGCATGATTTTAGGAAGTCATGGCCTTGTCAAAGTGGCTGATTAATAAATCCAAGATGAGGATAATACTGAGTGACAAGTGGTGTGCTACAAAGCTGTTTTTTGAGGGATCAGCAGCACCAGGATTGGATGTGATGGCCTGGGAAATCTGCTTTTTAACTAGACTTGTGGGGTAATTAAATCCAGTGAAGGCTGAGGTGGTGGTGGTGGTGGTGGTGGTGGTGGTGGTGGTGGTGGTGGTGGTGGTGTACAAAGTGTCTGCATCTGATAAATATATTTGCCTTGAATGCCAAGGCTGTATGGAAGGAAACATTTGACATGGAATGGATGGCAACTGACAAAACGAAAGTACTGTTGTTAGTAGTTCAGTGTGGATAGACGTCTGTATCTGGTCATTGGTGATGATCAGATCAACATCAAGGAGAGTGGTACAGGATTTGGAATAGGAACATGTGAAATTTAATTGGGAGACGGTACTTCGAGGTTCCAGGAATTTTAACAGGTCAGCATCACTATGAGCCCATATGGCAAATATGTCATAAATGTATATAAACAAAACCAGTGGTTGGAGGCTTACTGATTGCAGGAAGGCACCATCCAATCTATCCATGAAAGGTTAGCATAAGTAGGAGACATCCTGGTTCCTATGGCCATACCCTTAATCTGATTGTATGTTTTCTCCTCGGACATGAAGTAGTTGCTGGTAAGTGTAAAGTTGATTAAGGTGAGAAGGAAGCATGTCATAGGTTTGGAATCGGGTGGACTCTGACGAAGGAAATGTTCAGGAGCAGACCGACCATGCACATGGGGATGTTTGTATAGAGAAAGATGGCATTAGTGGTGACAAGTAAGGTGTGTGTGTGGGGTGGAATGGGCACAGATGTCAGATGATCTAGGATTTGTTGATGTCGTTAATGTAGGATGTAAGCCTTTGTACTATGGGTTGCAGCTACTGATTGACTAATTCAGAAATATGTTCAGTGGGTGCTTTGAAGCCAGAAGGTATAGGATAGCCAGGATGATTGGCTTTGTGGATCTAAGGAAGGAGGTAAAATGTGGGTGTGCATGGTTTGGTTGGGCTAAGAAAATATATGGATTGACATATTGGTCCCTGTGAGGAGCCTGAGATTTTAACAAGGAACTGCAGGTTATTTTTGAATCACAGGGACAGGTTCTTAGATGGCAGATACTGTATGTAGAGTTGCCAGACATGTGGCATAGACCTTCAGTAACATACTCCTGTCAGTCAAGTACCATAGTGGTAGATCCTTTGTTGTGAGGATAATGATGGAGTTATCAGCTTTTAGAGGACACCCAACATGGAGTTCTGCAGAGAACAGGTTAAGGTCATGTTGTACGGACCTCAGGAAGTGTTGTGGAGCAATGCTGGGTGTGAGGAATTCTTGTAAGGCTGATGAGGAATGATTTTGAGTTAGTGGTTGTGGATCGATTTGGGACTGTTGTCTCAACTGTTCAAGGCAGTGTTCAATGATAGATTTGCTATTGGAAATGTTTTAGGACTGGGTTTCAAAGTGATATTTCCAATTGACATTACGTGTGAGGGAAAGCAGGTTCTTCACCATAGCAACATGATTAAATGCAGGTTTAGGGCTGAAAGTTAGGCACTTTCCTAATAAATGTAATTCAGGAGGGGAGGGTGCTTTAGATGAGAGACTCAGAATACTGTACTGTTGCGACTGGTTGTCACAATTGGGTTATTGTAGGCCTAAGAGGCAATGATGAAATGTGTGAGATGTTAAGGAGGTTAGCCAAGCTCAGTTTGTAAGAGAGGAGTAGTGGTTGATGGTGTCACAGTTTATCGAGCTGCAGAGGGACAGGAGGGGGAACACAACTGATGTGGTTTAGGAGGAGGAGGGATAGCAATTGGAGTTGAACACTGGCATGTTATTGCAGTTTGAAGTTGGCTTGGCAGATAACACCATGGAAGGAAACATGAATGGCAGATAACTGCAGGATTTTGTAGAAGGAAAGAAATCTGGTGGAGTGGAAATTGGCAGATGACGCACACAGTTCACAGATAAGCCAGGTAAGTGCAAGAGGTTGCTTTATTTGAAGAGGCTGGTGTAGAGAATGATTACATCCAGAATCAGGGACTTTCAATGTTAGGCCTTACGACCTTAGTTACGATAGTGCATTTTGAAAAGAAGCGATGTAATATACACTCCTGGAAATTGAAATAAGAACACCATGAATTCATTGTCCCAGGAAGGGGAAACTTCATTGACACATTCCTGGGGTCAGATACATCACATGATCACACTGACAGAACCACAGGCACATACACAGGCAACAGAGCATGCACAATGTCGGCACTAGTACAGTGTATATCCACCTTTCGCAGCAATGCAGGCTGCTATTCTCCCATGGAGACGATCGTAGAGATACTGGATGTAGTCCTGTGGAATGGCTTGCCATGCCATTTCCACCTGGTGCCTCAGTTGGACCAGCGTTCATGCTGGACGTGCAGACCGCGTGAGACGACGCTTCATCCAGTCCAAAACATCCTCAATGGGGGACAGATCCGGAGATCTTGCTGGCCAGGGTAGTTGACTTACACCTTCTAGAGCACGTTGGGTGGCACGGGATACATGCGGACGTGCATTGTCCTGTTGGAACAGCAAGTTCCCTTGCCAGTCTAGGAATGGTAGAACGATGGGTTCGATGACGGTTTGGATGTACCATGCACTATTCAGTGTCCCCTCGACGATCACCAGTGGTGTACGGCCAGTGTAGGAGATTGCTCCCCACACCATGATGCCGGGTGTTGGCCCTGTGTGCCTCGGTCGTATGCAGCCCTGATTGTGGCGCTCACCTGCACGGCGCCAAACATGCATACGACCATCATTGGCACCAAGGCAGAAGCAACTCTCATCGCTAAAGACGACACATCTCCATTCGTCCCTCCTTTCACGCCTGTCGCGACACCACTGGAGGCGGGCTGCACAATGTTGGGGCATGAGCGGAAGACGGCCTAACGGTGTGCAGCACCGTAGCCCAGCTTCATGGAGACGGTTGCGAATGGTCCTCGCCGATACCCCAGGAGCAACAGTGTCCCTAATTTGCTGGGAAGTGGTGGTGCGGTCCCCTACGGCACTGCGTAGGATCCTACGGTCTTGGCGTGCATCCGTGCGTCGCTGCGGCCCGGTCCCAGGTCGACAGGCACGTGCACCTTCCGCCGACCACTGGCGACAACATCGATGTACTGTGGAGACCTCACGCCCCATGTGTTGAGCAATACGGCGGTACGTCCACCCGGCCTCCCGCATGCCCACTATATGCCCTCGCTCAAAGTCCGTCAACTGCACATACGGTTCACGTCCACGCTGTCGCGGCATGCTACCAGTGTTAAAGACTGCAATGGAGCTCCGTATGCCACGGCAAACTCGGTGACACTGACGGTGGCAGTGCACAAACGCTGCGCAGCTAGCGCCATTCGACGGCCAACGCCACGGTTCCTGGTGTGTCCACTGTGCCGTGCGTGTGATCATTGCTTGTACAGCCCTCTCCCAGTGTCTGGAGCAAGTATGGTGGGTCTGACACACCAGTGTCAATGTGTTCTTTTTTCCATTTCCAGGAGTGTATGAGGGGATTCACCATGGCAAGGTAGGATATAGGGAGTGTTATAAATAATGAGATTGGCAAGGAAAGAGAAGCAGAGGGTGGAAAAAGATTGAAAAATGGAAGAACAAGGAAAAAATTTCTAAAAATTGGAAAAATTCGTACAAAACTTGCAAGAACAGATAACTGTTAACAAGAGGTAATGAGTGGATGAGAATTTCTCACAAGAAAAGTGGTATATGATGCAAAAAAAGAATGTCTCCTTTCTACGCCAACCCCTTCATGTATTGTTTGGAGGGGGATTTCCTTGAATCCATAAGTCTTCAGACCCTGGTTTAGTTTACATACATTGATGACATGTTTGCTACTGGAATTGTGGTGAGACTGAACTGCTAAACTTCCTAGAATCTCTAAATTCTGTCTCCCAATTAAATTTCAAATGGTCCTATTCTCAGTACCATGCTACTTTACTTGATATTCATTTCATGCTCAACAAAGTCCAGCTACACACTTCTATCCACATTAATGTACTAACAAATGACAGACATTACACTTTGACAGTTGCTATCCTTCCCATGTCAAATGTTCCTTTCCATACAGCCTTGGAATTAAAGACAAATATATTTGTTCAGATGCAGACTCTTTACAGCAGTACTCCATCATGCTCACATCTCAGCCTTGACTGGACACAAGTATTCCACCAGCCTGGTTCAAATGAAGATTTCCAAGGCCATCACATCCAATTCTGGTACTATTGATCCTTCCGAAAAATAGCTGAAGGTCACATAACTTGTCACATAGTATTATCCTGGCCTTGAATATATTTATCAGCTACTCTGACAAGACCATGACTTCCTAAAATCACACCCCGAAATGAGATCCATTCTATCTGAGATTTTTCCCACTGCATCTAGAATAGTTTCTGGTTGCCCTCCCAAGCTCTGAAATATCCTTGTGGGATGCCATGGTCATTCTGGACTCATCTCCTTGCCGTATGGCTCCTACCTCTGTGGCCATCCACGCTGCAAGACTTTCACTATGCATCCTCCTACCACTACCCACACTAGCCCTGTAACTGGCAAAACATATAATACCAAAGGGAAACACCTATGAAACAATGTCATATATTGGTTGCTGTGTAAACACTGTTTGGTTTCCTACATTGTCAAGAATATCATCAAGTGGCAGTTAAGATCAATGGGTATAGACAGAGGGTGTATACTCGCAACACACAATATCCTGCCACAGAGTATGCTCTGCGACATGACATTCATGATCATGGTGGCTGCTTCACTACACATGCTATTTGGATTCACCAGTTTCTCAGAACTCAACAGCTCTCAGGTTTTCAGATCTTGTCCAGTGCAGTCCCTAACAATCAGTATTTGCCTCTCATCCCATCCACTAATTCTCCCCTGACCCTGGCTTCTTACTGAGTTTTTTTAACTCTACTCCTTTTCCTAAACCTCTCCAGTTCCTTTCCCTTCTCCTTTCCCCTTTAACCCATCTGCTAGGAGGAGCCCTTGGAACCAAAACTTTGCACGAGTACAAGCTTTCTTTATATGTGTGTTCTCATGCTGCTGCTTGGCGAATAGATTATCTATCTATCTGATTACATTATCTCGTGGAAAAACTGCTTATTTTCCTGGTTATAGTTTGTTGTCAGCAGAGTCAAATGAAGTTTTCGGAATATGGTACATACGGTTGGTTAATGTCTGCAGTACCATTTCTGCTCAGATTATCATTATCAACATTACTATTATTCACCTAACTAGGGTCTGCAGGGTAGTTAAATGGCTTGTATTGCCACTGTGGAGCACAATTCTTGTTTGCATATGCAAGATGAAATCTGTTATTAAGCTGCTTCTTTTCCTGTGATTGATGTGGTTTTGGTTATCTTAAGATTGTTATTGCGGGTCCCACATTACCATTCTGCTGATTGTTTTTATAATTTTCCATATTCTTCCTGTTTCTGTTTATTATTGTTGTTGTTGATGTTGTTGATATTAATACTACTACTACTATAATAATAATAATATTAATAATAATAATAATAATAATAATAATAATTATTATTATTATTATTATTATTATTATTATTATTATTATTATTATTATTATTATTATTATTATTATCTTTCCTTTCTCAGACCTTAGGTCTGGTTCGGAATGAAAGTGACGCGGACCTTGATCAAGCGTCACTTCCTTTTAACTGTACGGTATATGTTACATTGCGTTTAGGAACTTTCGGGTAATTGAACATGTATCAATAATTACGGATTTCTGAAGTTGTATATATAAGTTTGGATGTAGCTGTATTGCATTGATGTACTGCTGGATATTGCATGGTATGACTCCTGTAGTTGAAAGTATAATTGGTATAATGTCAACTTTATCCTGATGCCACCTGTCCTTGACTTCCTCAGCCAGTTGGATGTATTTTTCAACTTTTTCTCCTGTTTTCTTCTGTATATTTGCTGTATTGGGTATGGATATTTCAATTAGTTGTGTTAATTTCTTCTTTTTATTGGTGAGTATGATGTCAGGTTTGTTATGTGGCGTTGTTTTATCTGTTATAGTGGTTCTGTTCCAGTATAATTTGTATTCATCATTCTCCAGTACATTTTGTGGTGTATACTTGTATGTAGGAACGTGTTGTTTTAAAAGTTTATTTTGTAAGGCAAGCTGTTGATGTATTATTTTTGCGACGTTGTCATGTCTTCTGGGGTATTCTGTATTTGCTAGTATTGTACATCCGCTTGTGATGTGATCTACTGTTTCTATTTGTTGTTTGCAAAGTCTGCATTTATCTGTTGTGGTATTGGGATCTTTAATAATATGCTTGCTGTAATATCTGGTGTTTATTGTTTGATCCTGTATTGCAATCATGAATCCTTCTGTCTCACTGTATATATTGCCTCTTCTTAGCCATGTGTTGGATGCGTCTTGATCGATGTGTGGCTGTGTTAGATGATACGGGTGCTTGCCATGTAGTGTTTTCTTTTTCCAATTTACTTTCTTTGTATCTGTTGATGTTATGTGATATAAGGGTTGTAGAGGTGGTTATGAAATTGTAGTGGTGTAGCCGATGTATTTATGTGGGTGATTGCTTTGTGTATTTTGCTAGTTTCTGCTCGTTCTAGAAAGAATTTTCTTAAATTGTCTACCTATCCTTAATGTAGGTTTTTTATGTCGATAAATCCCCTTCCTCCTTCCTTTCTGCTTAATGTGAATCTTTCTGTTGCTGAATGTATGTGATGTATTCTATATTTGTGGCATTGTGATCGTGTAAGTGTATTGAGTGCTTCTAGGTCTGTGTTACTCCATTTCACTACTCCAAATGAGTAGGTCAATATTGGTATAGCATAGGTATTTATAGCTTTTGTCTTGTTTCTTGCTGTCAATTCTGTTTTCAGTATTTTTGTTAGTCTTTGTCTATATTTTTCTTTTAGCTCTTCCTTAATATTTCTATCATCTATTCCTAATTTTGTCTGTATTCTAGATATTTATAGGCATCTGTTTTTTCCATCGCTTCTATGCAGTCGCTGTGGTTATCCAATATGTAATCTTCTTGTTTAGTGTGTTTTCCCTTGACTATACTATTTTTCTTACATTTGTCTGTTCCAAAAGCCATATTTATATCATTGCTAAATACTTCTGTTATCTTTAGTAATTGGTTGAGTTGTTGATTTGTTGCTGCCAGTAGTTTTAGATCATCCATGTATAGCAAATGTGTGATTTTGTGTGGGTATGTTCCATTAATATTGTAACCATAATTTGTATTATTTAGCATGTTGGATAGTGGGTTCAGAGCAAGGCAGAACCAGAAAGGACTTAATGAATCTCCTTGGTATATTCCACGCTTAATCTGTATTGGCTGTGATGTGATATTATTTGAATTTGTTTGGATATTAAGTGTGGTTTTCCAGTTTTTCATTACCATGTTTAGGAACTGTATCAATTTAGGATCTACTTTATATATTTCCAATATTTGTAGTAACCATGAGTGGGGTACACTATCAAAAGCTTTTTGGTAATCAATGTATGCGTAGTGTAGCGACCTTTGTTTAGTTTTAGCTTGATATGTCGCCTCTGCATCTATTATCAGTTGCTCTTTACATCCTCGTGCTCCTTTGCAACAGCCTTTTTGTTCTTCATTTATAATTTTGTTCTGTGTTGTATGTGTCACTAGTTTCTGTTTAATGACTGAAGTTAATTATTATTATTATTATTATTATTATTATTATTATTTCTACTATGGGGTATCCTAAAAAGAATGACCCAATTTTAAATAGAATTATTTATTAGGAAGAAGTGCTTAACACCAACAAATTGCATACTAAATTACTCAGAAAAGACAGAAGTTTAAAAAATTACATCATAAATGTTCAATATGTCCTCCATTGGCTGCCCGGACAACATCTAGCCGACAGCTGAATTAATCCCAAACTGATTGTAAGGTGTCTTCTGTCACTGAAGCTACAGCAGTAATCTTGTCACAAATAATATTTCTTGTGCATTCAGCCACAAATGTGGCTGAGCTCTTTGGAATGCATTTTTTCCATTCACATGATACTAGAAACAACAAAAATTTTATTCTTCCCACCCACTGCCTCTGATTGTTTGCCCAGGGATCTTAATATATGGGAATGAAAATTTGTAATAAATTAAAAGGGAACAAGTTGATGCAGATGAATTTAGATTCACTTAAAAGAAAGCTGTATGAGGTACTGACACTGAGGTGTTATTAGTCACTGGATGAATTCATGTGGGACAAACTGGAAATTTGAGCTGGATACGATGTGTTACACGTCCAAAAAAATATCCTTATGGTGCTATTCTTTTATAATGTAAAAATCATTGTAACAGTTTTATAAACTATTGACATGTTTCCTGTACACAAACCAAAAGGATTGCAAATGTAAGTCATGAGATGAATAAAATACATCTGCATAATTTACATACAGCCTATCTGTATAGTTTCTTTTTGCTTGGATTGACATCTTTAACTACCATAGAGAAATTTTCATCACAGTAATGACCTGCCAGATGGGGCAATATAGCGACATCTCTTCTTCCAGTGTTAAAGGCCAGGAAAAAAAGAAAAAATCTCACAGTTGACCAGCGAAACATTAGTTGAAAATGTGAATGTTTGATATATAGTTGTGTACATGTAATTTATATTATGTATTGTATGATTTTTTTATACAGTAATAACACTAGTTTTTCACCTCAGCAGTGATACCACTTGTCATTTGTTCATCATAGCCATGGCTTTCTGTTCGCTTCAGTTGACTGACAGTATACAAAATTTGTCTTTTTTTTATAGAATTTCATCTGGATGAATTGGCCATCTCCAATACATTTTTGATTATTCCAAGTCATTCAGCATCTATCCTTCACTTATTACTCCCGCACTTTTGCCAGGGAAGAGGGTGGTCTTGAAGACAACCACCAAAAACAGGCCCTCTTGGAAAACATTTTGTCATTTGTTTCCAGAGTGTTACTGTTGTCTGAGAGCACCTGTGAAGGAAAACATTTTGTGTCTGGCATGTTCAAATCTGTTCCACGCTCTCATCAGAATCATGAAGAGAAAATATGTCACTAGTATTATTTTTCTCATTCCCTGTTGCCTCTGTAAGTACAGAAATTTCACTGGAAGGTTTTGAAACTTCAAAGGAGGATTGCATTTCATTCTGTTTCCCTTTCTCTCCAGATTATTTTTCCCTTGTATGCTTGGCATTGTTGACATCCTGAATGTTCACATGTCTGATGCTTTATCCCAGGGGGACATTTAATATTCTGCAACAGTTGGGCATACAACATTTTGTTACATCCTCCCTCCTATTATTTAATTCTCACAATATCATCTCACCCACATGATCAGTCATTACGCACAAGTATTTTCAAGGACTGCTTGTGGAAGACACTCAAAAACCTTGCTCCTGTGCTAGGAAAACATTCTGTTCTCTCAGAATCATGACCTCAAATTTTTCTTTATTACTGGATCCAAGTTAGTCATCAGCTTTCTGAAAAGACATGGGAATTCATCCCTAGGCACTGTGAAGCATCTTCTCTGTTTTATCAATCTTATCTGCAATGTGATTCTAGAATCTGAAAAACTGATACATTGAGCACTTACAATTGAGGTGTTAAATTTGGCAGGAGTGTGATCAAATTGGTTGTTTTCATCACAGAGACTTAAGACATAGTTTTATATGGAACTTAGAGAATCACCAAATATAGCTTTTAGGCCTTCTTGCTTCTTTAAAATTCGAAGGTTAAGTGATGAAAGCTGTCTTCAAAGGCCACCCTTATCATTTGGTAATATCTTAAATTTTCTGGTCCACCTTCTACCCATGTGGACCATAACTGATTGGCTTTATAAGTAACATAAGCAGCAGCCAATTCACCAACAGCATTTCCACATACCTCAATAGAAGTACATGATTTTGATGTATTTTCTGTTTGTTCAGGATACTTTGTTGTGCTATAAGTGATTGCCCTTATGGTGCCAGGACCATCAATCAAATTTGTTGTGTTAAAATTCTGTATGTTCTCTGGTGGGATACCTCATAGCTCGTTTTCCAAATTAGGAAAAAAAAATTCTTAGTTTGTCAAACCCTTGCATAGATAATATTTTTTCAAGGTCTGTTGAGACCAAAAGGCCTTGTGACATCTCATAAAAGACATAAACCACACCTTTACAGGAAAAATTTCATATTTGAACACAGGCACTGTTCTCGATTTGTCAAGGTATGCATTAAATGCACAGCACAGATCCAAAGATCTCATTGGAAAACCAAACGACAACTTTGCAGCTCCACGGCTACAAACGGATTTTGTACCTCCTCTGTGAATACAGGTAGTTGACTAGGAATCACTATGGATCTTCCAGTCAAGCACCGTGCCACTTTCATCTTCAGCTGCAAAGTTTTCCCATGAATTTTGCAGATAATTCCCTCGGAGGCAGCTCATTTGCGAAAATCAACTGTACTTCTTTATTTAGAGTATCCCATCTAGCTTAAGTGTGTTTGTCTTAGCGATTTTTCTTCCCTTTATTGACACTGCAGAAAACAGGAACAATGACAATTTTCAAACATTTACTTCATGAAAGTATCAGTGTGCTGCAAAGTAGCCCAGTGGAGTTTTAATATTATGCTTATGTCCTCATGTTTAGGGCACATACTACACCACAAGGAGACTGTTCACGTTTCCTCAGTTTTTTACCAATAGCATGAACACATGTCTCAGCAATTATGATATCCAAAACAATGTTGCACAGAAAAATAAAGCAACAGTCTTTGGATGGTATGGGATGCTGGAAAGAAGTTGTAGCTTCTCTGACCTTAGGAATAAGGTGTGATATTTGAAATAAAGATCAAAGTTGCACTACACAAATTAATAACTACAGACACAAAGTAACCCCCTTCACAGTACTTCTCTGATTTACTTTTATCATATTTAAAGTCTTCTTGCATCAATAGAAACATTTTCCATAATACAAAAAATAAAAAATAAAAAAAAATTGAAAAAAGATAATATTTCGTTACAACAATATTGTGCAGTTCAAATTGTTAACAATGTCGGGGGGTTGTTGAGGGGGGGGGGGGGGGGGGGGGGGTGGGGGGGGGGGGGAATTGTGCTGAATTTTTAGCTATAGCTATTAAAATGTAAGAGAAGTGTTCCAAATAGTAATATACCTTACTAATATATCAAATTTCCTACAACTTTAAACAGATAACTTTACATTCTTATTTACTATATGTCATAATCTCCAACAAGTTTTGACAAAACTGCCCATAACATTTTGTTGTGAACAAAATTCTCGCATATGAGTAACTTGATTGGTGTTACACTGCAACTAAGATGCAAATGTTTTTATGACAGAAAGCACAAATTTAAACTAAATTTTTGTCTATATAGCATGATTGGTTACTTACAGATTTAAATGCTGTGGTTACGTACTGTCTTGGGCTACATACGCTTCCCCTGTATCAACAAATGAATACTTACAGGTTTTAAGAACGTAAAAGTGTGAATACATGCATGTGGGCAGGTGTCTGTGGCTGACGTGCATGCAGGTGCAGGCAAAATGACAGATTCTCTACCTTCCTCACCCGTCCCTTCCCCACACCTTCTCACCACATACTTCCCTTACCATTTCTGTGATTTCATCCTCTGTAATGCATTAAATTTGTTTCTTATTTCCTAGCATGTGTTATTAAATAAGAAGGCAAGATTTAATAGGATGGTTGAACAGAGTAGATTCAAAGGTTACTTAAAATGCATTTAATTATTACAAGTCTAATTTACAATGTGTTTAATGTCCAGCATAAAATTTCTACATTCAGACAGAACAAACCATTGGTAACGGCACACACCAATGATGGAAACATCTCTCGCAAACATACGTTGGACCAAGCATCGACATTATGCACCTATAATTTTGCAGCTTCACTTTGAAGATGAGAAAACTCTCATTATGGAAAGTTTGATAAATTCTACTGAATTTTATTCTCAAAAAGCTTGTGTCTCAGACAAGAATTACATGGTACAGCTATTAATTCCATTTGAAAATTGTCAGGACTCTTATCTGCAAAAGTAGCGAATGGTCTTGAAAAGAAGTCGAAAGATTGGGATAAATTTAACATATCTCCAAATTGCTTGAGGAATTGCTCTTTTATTGTAATAATTAGAGAAATATACCCCATGTAATTGCTTTCATGGACAGAAGACTATGTATGGAAATATGCTGAATTCTCTGATGGACAATTCCTTTCCCACAGAGCAACCTTTCTCATGAAAACTCAAACTTTTTCAGTCATTTCAGAAAGTACTTGATTTCCACATTGCAAGCTGGTGTTCAAAGCAATAGTACATTCTGTAATATTCACTAAAAATGCCGTTTCTACAACTCGCTCTGGATCTTCCATTTGGGGTCAGGCTTTCTTTTGTCCTTTAAAAACTGATTTATTGCCATAGTTAATTTAGAAATTCTTTCCAGTACATTGCTGCAACTAAGCTGCAAACTTCTCTATTGTATCGAAAATCTCCATAATCTTCCACAAATTTCTAGTTTAAATGGGACAATTGTCAATGCATTAAACTGTGGGATCTTAAATAACCAACTGTCCGAGTAACTACTTGCATGATGTCCTCCAATTTTGCTGCCTTAACATGAGATACCTCTAAGTGCAAAATACTATGAATGCTGTACAATTAACAAACAATATTGTGCATTTTTTGTTGTTGAATTCATGCTGCTTGATAATTAATATATTTGAATATTAAAAAAGCCCACACAAGCCAGTTTGGATCAAAACAGAAGTTGTCTCATAATATGAGACACTCTGGAAAAAAATATTGACCAATAGAAAAACAGGTATACCCCAGAACAATGAATTCTCGTCCTTATTGCCTTTCTAACTTTTTGTACATTTATTGTGCAAAAAAGGTGCAGACAAGGCATACAAAAGTTGTTTTTGAAGTTTCCATTCTTTGAGACTCTAAGGGTAGTAATGCATACACTTGTGCCTGTTTCTCTGTTTGTCTCCAGAGCAACATCCAATGCGGAATATGCATTCCTTGTCTTCTTTTTGAAATGTACATCTGGAGCACTGACCTAGTTCAAATTTGTTGAGGCTTTGTGGCCCACCCTGAAGAAATTTGTTATCTATTTAAGTTGTAACAGACTTCAAATAACTGGAAGATTATATATCCTTTGTTGTTGTCCTTTTCTTTTTCAAGAAGAAAATGTTTGCTTCTCTTCTTGATTCTGTTACATATTTATTCTCTTGGCATTTTTTCAAATGATTTCTGCATGCTGCTGATGTTGGCTGCTTACAGAATCTGAATGTGCTGATTTTACTAGAGCTGGTGGCTGTTGATGTGGCTTTGTGATTTTGGGAACTGACTGGATAACATTTAGACTTTGAGAATGATTCAGCAAAGAAATCAATTGTCCTTTCCTTTCAGACTTTATTAAAATAAATCTAGGTTTCAGCTAGTGCCTACCATTATCAGTGCAAAACTACAAGAGGTACATAGTCAGGTGATAGTATAAAAAGTTACAACTTGTTGCATAACCTATACTGCCTTTACATTAGATTACATACCACTATTTCATATATCCAATACACGTCCCACTATTTCAGTCCCCATTTGGGCTTCTGTTACAGTTAGTACAAGACTACTGTTTTAAGGAGGTCGGCTTTGCAGAAAACACCTTGGTTTGCTGTATGGCCTCCTGTATATGAGCTACACAATAAATAACATTCACAGAAAGGCATTGATCATTTCTATTAAAAAAACTTTAAATTTGCTTAGTAAGAATACAAAATAAAATAAAAGTAAAGTTATTGTCATTTCTGTCTAAGTTACTGCCACATTTAATTGTAACCATACAAGCTGTACAAAATGCCAGATTCACTCCTTGTGAGCAAATTGTTTTGTTATTCCTTAAAACACATAGGTAACATCAGTTTGGTAAAATATTTAAAAAAGTTTACAAAATACTAGGAGGCACATGCTGTATGCTGAAACTATTTGAAACAGTTTGGTTTAAATATTTTATCTTTTGTACCATTTCTTTATTTAATCATCACAATGAGGTATGTGGTTCCCTTTATTTCTGGAGGGTTCATAGATGGTGACAAATGTCAGCAAGATGGGTAGTTGATGACACTTGCCTTTCTGGCATACAGCCAACTGACACGTTCTCAACAAATCCTACCCTCATTATACAGTAGTCTTTTCAGGAACTGTGACAGAAGCTTGAGCAAGGGGGAATGATGTACTAGGATGTGTACTGAAACTATGAAGTAATGGTATGTAATATAGTACATTAGTGATGTAGGTTATGCCAAAAGTTGCAAATTCTTATATTATTGCCTGACTATATACTAATTGCATCTTTTAGCATTGATAATGGCTAGGCACTAGCTAAAATCTAGATTTGCTTTAGTAAAGGAAAGGACAACTGGTTGCTGTGCTCCATCATTTTGAAAGCCATATCACAGTCAATGAGTTTATTCCATATTCTAATGAGAAGCTAACTTCATAAACATTTAGATTCATATTTACTCTATTGTTAGTGTGTTGTATGTTAAACTCCTGGTGTGTTCCAGGTATCATTGTCTCCAATTATTTGCCTGTTACATGGGAAGATTTCTGTTTTCCAGATGCTGTTTATAGCACTTTCCATTGTTACTGCCTTCAAGCAGCTTGTAATTCAGAATGAGGTTTCAACTTGACCTGGGTATTTGAGTAC
This sequence comes from Schistocerca americana, assembly GCF_021461395.2. NCBI lineage: Eukaryota > Metazoa > Arthropoda > Insecta > Orthoptera > Acrididae > Schistocerca > Schistocerca americana. Next base: position 39,434,328 of record NC_060119.1, read on the forward strand.
CAGGTTTATATTTCTTGGGAATAAAGAAATTTAGACAGTCCCATTTATTTCACATAATAGGCTGCATTTTATATGTGGAACGGGGTAAAATAACAGACGATGCGGACACAGTTTTCACTTGACTTGTCTCTCACACATGTGAGATAAGCTGCCCACTGAGTATAATTACAATTAGATCACCAGATCACTTCACAAAGTTGACAAACCTCTTAACAGAAATATATGGATGAAGCCAGTTACCAGATAGCAAGTCCTAATAAGTGATACTGTGATATATTAGGATATCCATGCTAACGTGTATTTTCTATGAACCATTTGTGTGTGTGTGTGTGTGTGTGTGTGTGTGTGTGTGTGTGTGTGTGTGTGTGTGTGTGTGTGTTTTCCCCACAGACAGCTGAAATGACCAAGTTCTACCTTGATATGTGACATAATTTAAATGTGACATGCATTCCACTGACCAATTAAAGTTATTTTCCTAGCAGATTTGTAATTTTATGACCAAGAATTATTAGCTGATCATTAAACATTAATTCTCTCTTATTCTATTAGAGTAATGATCTTTGTCTGCTGCATCTGCTTTCATATTCTGACTACTACTTCTGTATATAGTTTTATGCATACAGACAAAACTTTCCCTTTGGCAACTTAACTTGGAGCAGATTGATTTTTAAATAAATTGAGACACATTGTGAATTTAATTGAGCCTCAGTAAAATGGCAAAAGGATCACTGTTGATCCTGGCACTTACATTTGACATCAAAATTTAAAAAAAGAGACATTACATAGTTACCAGTTTCATTCGAGTCAAAGAAGTGAACCTTTCCTGTCGGCAACCTTTCCTGTCGGCAACCTTTCCTGTCGGCAACCTTTCCTGTCGGCAACCTTTCCTGTCGGCAACCTTTCCTGTCGGCAACCTTTCCTGTCGGCAACCTTTCCTGTCGGCAACCTTTCCTGTCGGCAACCTTTCCTGTCGGCAACCTTTCCTGTCGGCAACCTTTCCTGTCGGCAACCTTTCCTGTCGGCAACCTTTCCTGTCGGCAACCTTTCCTGTCGGCAACCTTTCCTGTCGGCAACCTTTCCTGTCGGCAACCTTTCCTGTCGGCAACCTTTCCTGTCGGCAACCTTTCCTGTCGGCAACCTTTCCTGTCGGCAACCTTTCCTGTCGGCAACCTTTCCTGTCGGCAACCTTTCCTGTCGGCAACCTTTCCTGTCGGCAACCTTTCCTGTCGGCAACCTTTCCTGTCGGCAACCTTTCCTGTCGGCAACCTTTCCTGTCGGCAACCTTTCCTGTCGGCAACCTTTCCTGCCGGCAACCTTTCCTGCCGGCAACCTTTCCTGCCGGCAACCTTTCCTGCCGGCAACCTTTCCTGCCGGCAACCTTTCCTGCCGGCAACCTTTCCTGCCGGCAACCTTTCCTGCCGGCAACCTTTCCTGCTGGCAACCTTTCCTGCCGGCAACCTTTCCTGCCGGCAACCTTTCCTGCCGGCAACCTTTGCTGCCGGCAACCTTTGCTGCCGGCAACCTTTGCTGCCGGCAACCTTTGCTGCCGGCAACCTTTGCTGCCGGCAACCTTTGCTGCCGGCAACCTTTGCTGCCGGCAACCTTTGCTGCCGGCAACCTTTGCTGCCGGCAACCTTTGCTGCCGGCAACCTTTGCTGCCGGCAACCTTTGCTGCCGGCAACCTTTGCTGCCGGCAACCTTTGCTGCCGGCAACCTTTGCTGCCGGCAACCTTTGCTGCCGGCAACACTTCCCCGTCGGCACAGAATATCTCTGCAGCTTAGTTCCAGCTCGTTCTCATAGAATACCATGAAACAGAAAATACGTGTGTTATAGAACAATGAAAGATACCTTTCACACTGGCGCCAATATGATTATTATTGTGTTTATACTGGTTGCTGGTGAGGAGGAAAGTTAGTTATTAGTATTTTATTCATTATCTCATTCATGAGCAGCCATATCACAGTCGCTCAGGAAAGTTATAATTAAGCTTTACTTGCTTAATCAGAATCAGACGATGACTCTCCATGTCTGCAGCCTTGATGATTCAAAGCGATCTGCAATCCTGTGTAAATAAAATGTCTTGGTTTTCTTGCATTGTGTAGTCAGTCGGGAAACCTCAGAGCAAGTGGAAAGTTTGCTTTGGTAGAGTTTAATTATCCAATTAAATAATGGAGCTCTTGGATCTAATAACTGCAGGTTGATTTCCAATTCATCGGAAGTTCCCTTCTGATTACCAGCAAAATGACACATCCGTGCAAATTTTGATTAGAGAATGCATATATAATTAAATTCCTTACACACCTTTGATGTAAATGCTCAGTATATATTCTCTTGATTAGCATGCAATATATTTCAGATCTCATTCTTCCAGTAATCTCGATAGCAAAATTACAATTATTCAATGTGGCTATTCAGCATGGAGAAGATCCTAGAAGTCCTCTCAACACACACCAGAGAGAATGTTACAAAGAGTAATGATGCGCTCGCGGAATAGCAATAGTACTGTACTACTTTGTGCATCGATTCTGAGAGTATATAGATGGTCAAGTAGGAAACATAATTCACTCATAAAATTGTGCAGGGATAATTAGTAGAATATAAAGAGATATTACAAGCTCATTGTCAAATTAAATACTTCCCTATAGCAGACAACGTCATAGTCTGACAAGTTGCAGTAACTGAGGCTTGATTAATAATTAAGGAGGGCAAGGAAATGTCATGGCAAGCATCCAGGACTCTATACATCATTCCACTTGTTCTATGAAAGTATAGGAAGGCATCTATATGATTTCACATACACACAATCATTTACCAATAGCGGCAGTACTGAAACAGAAGTGTCTCCAAACACCACCTGCATATATGGCTCAGATACTGGGAGAACATTTTGCAAAAACTGCTGCCACTGCTAGCCAGGATCTGTTATTTTATCAGTACAGTGCATCTGTAGAGACAGGAAAATTAGTCTTGAGATCCAAAAGTTACGAGCCTTAAAACTACACTATCTCCATGTGGCTGCTGGAATCAGTAATGTCTGAGACTTGGGCAACTGCACCCAGTCACAACCAAATCTGGTATAGTTTGCTTCAAGATTTTCCAACAGCATCAATGGAAATCCACATCGAATATTTTACTCTAATATGGCAGAGTGGCAACTTCCCCAATTCCCTGGAGAAGGCACTTTTGATACCTCTTTTGAAACGAGGAATGGATCACACCTGTCCCAGTAGTTATCAGAGTATTGCCTTAACGAGCTGTCTAGGAAAGACACTAGAGTGAAAGTTTAAATGTCATATGGTCTGGTTTGTAGAGAACAGGGTTCCCCTTAACCTCTCTCACTGTGGCTTCCATAGATTTTGGTGAACCATGGACCAACTGACACTGTTAAGGGCAGCTATTCAATAGTCCTTCCTACGTAAACATCACTCTATTGACATATTCTTCAATATCAGTTAGGGCCGCCCCAGGGGGTCCACAACTCTTTTGTGGATACATGTGTAGCAAGCACGGGACCCCGAGCTAATATGGCCTTCCTTCCTTTCCGGGCTGCATACCTTCCCTTTCCGCATCCTTCCCCATCCCCCATCTTCACCCTCACTCCCCCTCACCTCTGGGTCTTTCCTTCCCTTCCTCCCCGTCTGGGAGGATGGTTTGTGCCTACGTCCGGAGACGGACACTCGTAAATGTACCGCATTCTCTGCCTTCCTTGCTTCTATGTCTTCATCCTTCCTTTGTCCTTCTCTTTTCCTTACCTCTTCTCTTTACCCTTTTCTCCGCTGCGGCATTTGAGACTTCTCTTCTTTTCTTTCTCTTTCTCTTTCTTCCTCCCTGTGCTTGTCTGAAGGCCGAACCACGCATTTTTGTGCGTAGCCGGTGATGGGTTAACGCGTAATTCCCCACCCCGGGTAGACAGGTAGGACATGTACGTACCCCCTGGTAACGGCCAGGCCCAGGGATGGGTGATTACCCGAGCCGATACCTTCCGAAAGTGCCGATTGGTCCCTCCATCCGTTTGTTGGGAGGTGTGCCCTGAGGTGTGAACAATCACCTAAGGCGGGAGTGCCCTCAGAGAAGACCCCCACAAGGGAGGAGCGCGCCATCGGAGATGCCGGTAATCATGGTGAATCTTCTGCAATGGTTTCCTCACCTTCCACTATGTCTGCTCACAAGCGTAAGTTCACTGAGTCTCAGCCACAGTCAGTTCTTCCATCGTTGCCACAGTTCCTTGCTGTTTCTCGGTCTGACGAAGGTCACGACTTCTCCACGGTCAATCCTTAAATTATTCAGAAAGGTGTCGACGCAATTGCAGGTCCTGTAAAGTCTTGTTCCAAATTACGGAATGGCACCCTGTTGTTAGAAACAGTCAGTGCCCTCCAGGCACAAAAATTGCTGCGTACTTCAATGCTCCACACCTTCCCTGTCCGGGTTGAAGCGCACCACACTTTAAATTCATCACGTGGAGTCGTTTATACACGCTCCCTTAAAGGATTGTCTGACGAAGAAATTCAGCACTACCTGTCTGACCACGGCGTAACGGCTGTTCATAGAGTTATGAAAAGGGTTGACATGAACCTCATTCGAACCTGCACTGTCTTCTTGACATTTGACAACGTTCAACTGCCATCGAAAATCAAAGCAGGCTATGAGATAATTACCATTCGCCCTTACGTCCCAAACCCTACGCTTTGCTATCGGTGTCAGCGGTTCAATCACACCCGCCAGTCCTGTTCCAATCCGGGCAAATGTGTTACGTGTGGCAAGGATGCCCATGAGGGTGCTTCTCCACCTCCATCCCCTCGCTGCATCAACTGTATGGGTGACCACACTGCTTCCTCTCGAGATTGCCCCGTTTTTAAAGACGAAAAGCTCATCCAGGAAATCAGAGTGAAGGGAAAGGTGTTGACATTTGCTGCTCGAAAATTATTCGCCAGTCGAGAGCCCACCGTGCCTCAGACAGGAAAATACAGCACTGTCCTTCCTTTTCCTCAGCCAACAAAGGAGGCGGCCACACAGACTTGCGACTTCACCTTTAGTACCATGGTTGTCAGATCGGCCAGCGCAAAGGTCGCCCGTTCAACCTCACCACTTTCGCCGGCCCACTCTATGGCCCACCCTTCATCGGGTTCTGCTAAATCTCGAGCCCAAAAGTCAGACACCAAGACTTCAAAAAAAGAGCTTACGCGAGAAGATTTTTTATGTACCCCAACTTCACAACCATCGGTTATTCCTTCTTCTAAACATCATAATTCCAAGAAGGCTACAAAGAAACCCAGTTCATCTCCTTCTCCGCCAAGGCGTGTCCTATCTACAGCACCACCTGTCAGAAATTGCACTCTGCCGTCTTCTGTGTCGCCGAGGTGCACAACTGGCGGCCGATCAACCGGCCCATCGCTGGTGGCAGGTGCTGCTCCTGAACAACCTATGGATCGGGATCTTCTTCCTTCGGCTGAATGCCATTCCATGCTGTCGGTCGCAAGCTCTGAGCAGTCGTTGAGATGACAGCAACTTTGGTCACATTCCTCCATTTTCTGTTCACCCTATGTTCATTATCCACTGGAATATCCACGGCATTCGAGCCAATTGAGATGAATTGTCGATCACCTTATGATCCTACTCGCCGGTCATCTTATGTCTTCAGGAAACAAAGCTGCGTCCCCATGACCGCTTTGTTCTCCCTCATTTTCAGTCCGTCCGATATGATCTCCCCTCTGTTGAAGGCACTCCAGCCCACGGAGGACTTGCGATTCTTCTCCATGATTCCATTATCAGTCAATCCCCTTAAACACTTCCTTCCAAGCTGTCGCCGTCCGTCTTTCCTTTCTGGATACACGTTCTCTCCTTGTACTGTATACATTCCATAGTCCACACCAATGGCACGAGCTGATCTCCTTCATCTTCTTGGTCAGCTTCCACCCCCCTATTTGCTGGTTGGGGACTTCAATGCCCACCACCCGCTTTGGGGATCTCCACATCCTTGTCCACGTGGCTCACTATTGCTAGACGTCTTCCACCAAGTGGATCTAGTTTGTCTCAACACTGGGGTCCCTATAGTTTTCGCTGCCTCCACGACAAAATTTCTCTCATTTGGACCTTGCGGTCGGTACTGTTCCGCTAGCTCGGCGCTTCGAATGTTTCGCCCTTGATGATACACACTAGAGTGACCACTTTCCATATGTCCTTAGACTGCAGCCTCAACTGACATATATGCGCCCGTGACACTGGAAGTTTGCCCAAGCCGATTGGACACTTTTTTCGTCTCTAGCGACATTCGATGACAGTCACTTTCCCAGCGTCGACGATGAGGTCACACATATTACAGACATTATTCTTACAGCTGCGGAATGTTCAATACCACGCACCTCCGAATTGCCCCGGCACCCCCCAGTTACTTGGTGGAACGAGGCATGTCGTGACGCATTACGTGAGCGGAGACGTGCTGTTCGCGTTTTCTGCCACCATCCTACTTTGGCCAACTGTATCCGCTATAAGCAGTTCCGTGCGTGAAGCCGTCGTGTCATTCGCGATAGCAAGAAGGCAAGCTGGAAATTCTTTATTAGCTTATTTAACACCTCCTCGGAAGTTTGGAGTCGGCTTCAAAGGTTCTAAGGCGCGCCTAGTTACTCCCCGGTCTCTGGGCTCACAGTCGCGCATGATACATTAGTGGACTCTGTCGCAATTTGTAACTCATTGAGTCAGCGCTTTGCTGAGATTTCGAGCTCTTCAAATTACCCGCCAGCGTTTCTCTCGAAGAAACGTGCATCGGAAGTGCAACCTTTCGCTTTCTCCTCTCAAAATCGCGAAAGCTACATAACTGTTTTCTCCATGCAGGAACTCCAACATGGGCTCTCTTCTTCTCGCTCCTCCGCCCCAGGACCCGATGGTATCCACGTCCAAATGTTGCTGCATTTATCAACCCATAGTCTGCGTTACCTCCTTCGCCTTTAAAATCGAATTTGGACCGACAGTACTTTTCCCAGATGATGGCGGGAAGCTATCGTCGTTCCTGTTCCGAAACCTGGAAAGGACAAACATCTCCCCTCTAGCTATCGCACCATTTCTCTCACGAGTAGTGTATGTCAGGTTTTGGAGCGTATGTTGAATTACCGATTAGCTTGGAGGCTGGAATCCCGCAGTCTTTTAACACCTGCCATACGCGGATTCCGAAAGCATCGTTCTGCAGTTGACCATGTTGTTGCTCTCTCTCCACTTATATCATGAACAATTTTCTCCAGGAACGCCAAACGGTAGCAATATTTTTTGATCTGGAGAGAGCATACAATACCTGTTGGAGGACAGGCATCCTCCGCACAATGTTCTCTTGTGGCTTTCGAGGTCGGCTACCCCTTTTTCTTCGCAAATTTATGGCAGAGAGCACATTCAGAGTGCGGGTGAACATTACTCTCTCCCGTACCTTCTCCCAAGAAAACGCGGTACCCCAGGGCTCCATGCTGAGTGTTGTACTGTTTGCCATTGCCATAACTCCAATTATGGATTGTCTCCTTCCTGATGCCTTGGGCTCCCTCTTTGTGGACGATTTTGCGATCTACTACAGCTCTCAACGGACCAACCTTCTAGAGCGTCGTCTTCAAGCATGTCTCGATTGCCTCCACTCTTGGAGCATGGAAACCACCAGCGTTTCTCCCGTAGAAATGTGCAGCCGAAGTGCGGTTTCTGAAAGCATTTTTCTGCAGTTGACCATCTTGTTGCTCTCTCCACTTACATCATTAACAATTTTCTCCGGTAACGCCAAACAGTAGCAATATTTTTTGATCTGGAGAGAGCATACGATACCTGTTGGAGGACAGGCATCCTCTGTACACTGTTCTCTTGGGGCTTTCGAGGTCGGCTGCCCCTTTTTCTTCGCGAATTTATGGCAGAGTGCACATTCAGAGTGCGGGTGAACACTACTCTCTCTTGTACTTTCTCCCAAGAAAACGGAGTACCCCAGAGCTCTGTGCTAAGTGTTGTACTGTTTGCCATTGCCATAAATCCAATTATGGATTGTCACCTTTCTGATGTCTCGGACTCCCTCTTTGTGGATGATTTTGTGATCTACTACAGCTCTCAACGGACCATACTTCTTGAACGTCGTCTTCAAGGATGTCTCGATCGCATCCATCCTTGGAGCACCGAAACCGGCTTCCGTTTTTCTCCCAGTAAGACCGTTTGTGTTAATTTTTGGCGACGTAAGGAGTTTCTTCCACCCATCTCACATCTAGGACCTGTCAACCTTCCGTTTTCAGACGTCGCTAAATTCTTGGGTCTTATGTTTGACAGAAAACTGTGCTGGTCCTCCCACGCTTCCTATCTTTCGCGCTCGGTGTCTGCGATCCCTCAACACCCTCCGTGTCCTGAATGGTACCTCCTGGGGAGCGGACCGAGTGGTCCTTCTCCGACTCTATCGCACCTTAGTGCGCTCGAAATTGGACTATGGAAGCATAGTCTACTCCTCTGCTCGGCCGTCTATTCTTCGTCGTCTCGACTCTATCCACCACCGTGGATTACATTTAGTGTCTGGAGCTTTTTACACCAGCCCTGTGGAAAGCCTTTACGCTGAGACTGCTGAACCTACGCTGTTAATCGGCGAGCAGTCCTTCTGAGTCGTTATGCTAGCCATCTGTCTTCCATGCCTGCTAATCCAGGCCATGACATTTTTTTCGACGCCTCCTTTGATGTAGGGTATGAAGGCCGCCCCTCCTCCCTACTACCATAGGGAGTCCGCTTCCGTCAACTGCTCCATTCTCTTTCCTTCCGCTTTCCTAAAACCATCTTGACAAGTTTGGGTACAGCACCGCCTTGGCTCTGTCCCCAGATCTGCCTGCTCCGTGACCTTTGTCGATTTCCCAAGGATGGTACCTCTTCACTTGTTCATCGTCGGGCATTTGCTGCTCTATGTGCACAAATGATGGAAGCCACATTTATTTGCACCGATGGCTCGAAAACATCGTTAGATGTAGGGAGTGCCTATATTGTTGGTGACACCCCAAATCACTTTCGGCTTCCCGACCAGTGTTCGGTTTATACTGCAGAGCTTTACGCTATTCTCCAGGCTGTCCACTACATCCGCCGCCATCAGCGGATACAGTATGTTATCTGCTCAGATTCTCTCAGCTCTCTCCTCAGTCTCCAAGCTCTTTACCCTGTGCACCCTCTGGTCCACTGGATTCAGGACTGTCTGCGCTTGCTCCACCTGGGGGGCGTCTCGGTGGCGTTCCTGTGGCTCCCGGGACACGCTGGTATCTGTGGAAATGAGGCGGCCGATATTGCAGCCAAGGCTGCAGTCTCTCTTCTTCGGCCAGCTATTCAATCGATTCCCTTCGCCGATCTACGGAGCGTTTTATGTCGTCGAGTTGTTCTTTTATGGCACGCCCATTGGTCGACACTTCCCCATAATAAATTGCGGGACGTGAAAGCTCTTCCTTGTGCTTGGACCTCTTCCTCCCGAACGTGTCTTTGGGAGGAGGTAAATTTAACTAGACTCCGGATAGGGCACTGTCTTTTTAGCTATCAACATCTTTCAAGCGGTGATCGTCCCCCACTCTGTCCTCACTGCTCTCAGCTGTGGACGGTAAGACACCTTTTAATTGAGTGCCCCTATTTTAATCCGTTATGCTCCCATCTACAGCTGTCGCTTGATATATCGTCGATATTAGCAGATGACACGCGCTCAGCCGATCGCGTTCTCGAGTTTTAGTGCCAGTGAAATGTCGTCAGTCATTTGGAGCTTTTTTTGGGGACAACCAACCCCTTCCTGTGGTCGATTTTTAAGCATTCCTTCTGCATTTAGTTTCTCCAATTTTATGACTTTCGTTCCTATTGCTGCTGGGTTCCATTTTAGGTTTTTTACTGTTTCCTAAGTCACGGACCGGGCGCTAATGACCATAGCAGTTTTGCGCCCTAAAACAAAAAAAGAAAATTATATCAGTAAGGTGTAAGATACTGCTTGGAAACACTGTATTTTGCGCAACTGCATCAGTAGGGATTTTGTGTCTACCTCCCCATCTTTATGTGGTCTATCCTGTCTCAGCCATTTCCAAGGATCCAAGTCAGTAAATCGCTGCCAGATCATTATTATCAGAGTGGTGTCTCCCTGGACAGTGTTTAAAGTGTTAACCCTCTTTGCCGTAGCCACAAACAGTATCACATCTACGATAATGTGTTCTGTACACTGCTCCTTAATTGTAGACAATTTTGATGTTTTCTGTTCCTCCTCAAATGTGGGAACACACACACACATCTGTAGCAGTCTTATAGAGGGGTGGGCTGCAAAGATGGGCTTTCTATTTGATGTGAGTGAGTGTGAATGTGTGTGTGTGCTTCTTTTTTTCCATTTTTATTTTACCTGTCTTGCATATGAGGGACACCATCCTACATTTTAGAGACTCGTTGATTTTCCTGGACCTCATTTTCTACTCCTATTGTCACAGTTGCTGCACCTCAGAAGTCTACAAACCAGAACACTCTAGGTACTGAATATCATCAAGTGCCTTAGCCAAGTTCTTAGACAGTGGACAGGGCAGGTCTGTTCGAGATTTATCTGGCCTTATGCTTTTGTGGCTCGACTGTGTGTACCGTGTATTGATTGTTGAGGCCTCATCTTCGAAGATAGTTGGCACATTCCCCCATGAGGAGATTTGGCTGGCCATGGGTGCTTGTAGGACCAGACTGATTGCACATCTCTGTGCTGAGGTCAGGGAACCAGTACTCACCATCCAGTTGCAGCTCCTCTTGGTGCAACAAGCACAATGTTCCTCACACCTCCAACTTCATCTGCATGCCATACTGTTGCTCATCCATCTCTGGCTGCATTTCTCCAACCGTCCATGAATCACAATTCTGTTAAGGATCTGTCTGTAGTGTATGCTTTGAGTCAGCTTGTGTAGAGCATTTATAACCCCAAATCCAGTGTTCTAACCATCTGCTACCCTGGATACGGCAGACACTCAATGTTATTTTAGATTCAGTGCTTCACAGCAGAGATTGTGGTATTGCTTCTGCTTTAATGTGGTATTTTCTGACATTTTTGTGTGAGGACCAAGAGTATATGTAAGTTCAGTTTTGTGGTCTCTGGAGCACATGAGCCTATCTTCCATTGCTAAATTTCTTTTATATTGGAATCTGAGTGATCTTCACTCTGTCCAACATTTGAACACAGTAAATCAGTTAATCCAGCATTCCATCCTCAACTGAAACTACTGGGGAGTAGGATTCAATCTGCTCAGTACCAGGGCACATGAAGATTGTGGGAAACTAAATATCTGATAGTCCTCAGGCAGAGCTGTTGTAAGTGACTTATTCAATTCTTCGAGCACAGCAGTATATTACCATCAGGTCAATCCTGTGACACTCCTACTGTGAGTGTATCTCAGACCAGTTTTATTTTACCCAACTTGTAGATTTATAGATGCAATAATGTGTGCTGTGTACCATCTGTGTCACTGCAGATATCGCAACTCCTTCTCACATTCCTGTCAAAGTATTTGAGAGCCTCAGTACATAAGCTTTGGTTACCAGTTGGGTTGTCCATTGTGTGGCAACTACCAAGTGTTAGATCATCACTGTTTTTGTGTCAAGAAAGTGGTTGAATGTTACAATGCTGCAGCTTTGGTGTACACCTGTTTCCCTGTGCTTACAACTTGTCTTCCCACAAAGGAACATGGGCAACTTATCTGAACTCAAAGTGATGTTCTAAGGCATGTTGACAGGCATGTTAAATTATGTACATCAAGTGTGTTGCCCTGATCACAGTTGGAGACACAAATCACTCTGGAGCTATCTCCCTCACTTTTCCGTGAGGGTGCTAAAAATGCAAAATAATGTTAACTGTCGGCTTGTGCTGTAGCACTTTTGCCTCTGTTCATCAATTGTAACACAGAGTTAAAAATTGTGACCATTTTGTTTCTTGCAGATGTCTTCATGGGAAAGTCCAACAAGAAGTTTATGTCCTTGACATAATCACTAATTACCACTGCCTTTGCAAGCTAATGCAGGCAATGGTGCAGCACAAGCATATTCAAAAAGTGGTGCATGCAGTCACAGAGAATGACAGGTTCACACAGGAATATGAGTAGTTAACTTCAGCTTAACAGTGCCAGATTGAAGTGATGATTTGAGATCTTAACTTCCCTAACTGGAATGGTGGAATACAGCAGCAACTGGCACAATTCAGTACTCACTGCATCGTGGAGAAACAATCCATGTAAGTATGGAGTTCTGTAGATTACCATGTAAGCTGTCGTGTGTTAATCACATTAAAATATTCATTTTTGTGTACATAATTTTCTACATGGTATATTTCATTGAAACTAGCTTCAACTGTGTCAAATTACCAAATGCAAAACTATATTTAACATTTTATTCTTTGTGTCATTCTTCACCCTTATTTATTTATTTATTTATTTATTTATGAATCTGGAACAGTAGCATTACTTACAGAAAAAATTGCATTAATTTGATTTTGCCTGTTTATTGAAACTAAAGGGAAACTCACCAGTTTGTGCCAAAAATGTTTCACATTTGTGGCACCAGGCTTGGGGTCACACCTTATGGGGCCATGAAAATCATATATTTATAAAAAATCACAACTAGAGATTGGACAAAACACTTCTTCTATTGCAGTCTTTGACCACCTCCCTGTGTGACATCCCCATTTATGTGACCTCCTATATCTGCACAAGAGGTGAGCCACTCAGATTGTGGGCTCTGAGAGTATTCCTCCATTTCTAAACTTCAACTTACATTTCTGTCTTTCTTATGAATGTTGCTAATATCACCTAAAGAGAGGAATAATTTTTTTTACTTTCAGTCAGTGAACATCACCTATAGGTAACCCCCCAGGGGGTCCACAACTCTTTTGTGGATACGTGCATAGCGAGCACGGGACCCCGAGCTAATATGGCCTTCCTTCCTTTCCTGGCTGCATACCTTCCCTTTCCGCATCCTTCCGCATCCCCCATCTTCGCCCCCCCCCCCCCTCCCCTTCACCCCTGGCTCTTTCCTTCCCTTTCTCCCCATCTGGGAGGATGGTTTGTGCCTACGTCCGGAGACGGACACTCGTAAATGTACCGCATTCTCTGCCTTCCTTGCTTCTATGTCTTCATCCTTCCTTTGTCCTTCTATTTTCCTTACCCCTTCTCTTTACCCTTTCCTCTGCTGTGGCGTTTGAGACTTCTCTTCTTTTCTTTCCCTTTCTCTTTCTTCCTCCCTGTGCGTGTCTGAAGGCCGACCCACGCATTCTTGTGTGTAGCCGGTGATGGGTTAACGCGTAATTCCCCACCCCGGGTAGACAGGTAGGACACGTACGTACCCCCTGGTAATGGCCAGGCCCAGGGAGGGATGATTACCCGAGCTGATACCTTCCAAAAGTGCCGATTGGTCCCTCTATCCGTTTGTTGGGAGGTGTGCCCTGAGGTGTGAACAATCACCTAAGGCGGGAGTGCCCTCAGAGAGGACCCCCACAAGGGAGGAGCGCGCCATTGGAGACGCCGGTAATCATGGGGGATTCTTCCGCAATGGTTTCCTCACTTTCCACTATGTCTGCTCACAAGTGTAAGTTCACTGAGTCTCAGCCACAGTCAGTTCTTCCATCTTGCCACAGTTCCCTGCTGTTTCTCAGTCTGACGAAGGTCACGACTTCTCCACGGTCAACCCTTTCATTATTCAGAAAGGTGTCAACGCAATTGCAGGTCCTGTAAAGTCTTGTTCCAAATTACGGAATGGCACCCTGTTGTTAGAAACAGTCAGTGCCCTCCAGGCACAAAAATTGCTGCGTACTTCAATGCTCCACATCTTCCCTGTCCGGGTTGAAGTGCACCGCACTTTAAATTCATCACATGGAGTCGTTAATACACGCTCCCTCGATGGATTGTTTGACGAAGAAATTCAGTACTACCTGTCTGACAAGGCGTTATGGCTGTTCATAGAGTTGTGAAAAGGGTTGACACGAACACCATTCCAACCCACAACGTCTTCTTGACATCTGACAAAGTTCAACTCCCATCGAAAATCAAAGCAGGCTATGAGATAATATCTGTCTGCCCTTATGTCCCAAACACTACGCGTTGCTATCAGTGTCAGCGGTTCAATCACACCAGCCAGTCCTGTTCGAATCTGGCCAAATGTGTTACTTGTGGCAAGGATGCCCATGAGGGTGCTTGTCCACCTCCATCCCCTCACTGCATCAACTGTATGGGTGACCACACTGCTTCCTCTCGAGATTGCCCCATTTTTAAAGACTCATTCAGGAAATGAGAGTGAAGGGAAAGGTGTTGACCTTTGCTGCTCGAAAATTATTTGCCAGTTGACAGCCCACCATGCCTCAGACAGGAAAATACAGCACTGTCCTTGCTTCTCCTCGGCCAAGAAATGAGGGGGCCACTCAGACTTGTGACCTCACCCTTAGTACCACGGTTGTCAGATCAGACAGCATGAGGATCACCTGTTCAACCTCACCACTTTCGCCTGCCCACTGTAAGGCTCACCCTTCATCGTGTTCTGCTAAATCTCGAGCCCAAAAGTCAGACACCAGGATTTCGAAAAAAGAGATTACGCGTGAAGATTTTTGATGTACCCCAACTTTTCAACCATCGGTTCCTCTTTCATCTAAACATCATGTTCCCAAGAAGGCTAATAAGAAACCCAGTTCATCTCCTTGTCCGCCAAGGCGTGTCTCATCTACTGCGCCACCTGTCGGAAATTGCACTCGGCTGTCCTATGTGTCGCCGCGGCGCACTGCTGGAGGCTGATCGACCGGCCGATCGCTGGTGGCAGGAGCTGCTCCTGAGCAACCTATGGATCAGTATCTTCTGCCTTCAGCTGAATGCCACTCCATGTTGTCAGTCACAAGCTCTGAGCAGTCGTTGAGTTGACGGCAATATTGCTCACATTCTTCCATTTTCTGTTCACCCTATGTCCATTATCCACTGGAATATCTGCGGCATTCGAGCCAATCGGGATGAATTGTCAATCCTCTTACGATCCTACTCGCCGGTCATCTTCTGTCTTCAGGAAACAAAGCTGCGTCCCCATGACCACTTTGTTCTCCCCCATTTTCAGTATGTCCGATTTGATCTCCCTTCTGTTGAAGGCACTCCAGCAAATGGAGGACTCATGATTGTTCTCCATGATACTCTCCATTATCACCCAATCCCCTTAAACACTTCCTTCCAAGTTGTCGCTGTCAGTCTTTCCCTTTCTGGATATACCTTTTCTCTTTGTACTGTATACATTCCATCGTCCACGCCAATGGACCGAGCTGATCTCCTTCATCTTCTTCGTCAGCTTCCACCCTCTATTTGCTGGTTGGGGACTTCAATGCCCACCACCCGATTTCGGGATCTCCACATCCTTGTCCACGTGGCTCACTATTACTACACATTTTCCACCAAGCGGATCTAGTTTGCCTCAACACTGCAGACCCTACATTTTCGTCTGCCTCCACGACCAATTTCTCTCATTTGGACCTTTCGGTCGGTACTGTTCCACCTAGCTCGGTGCTTTGAATGGTTCACCCTTGATGATACTCACTCGAGTGACCACTTTCCATGTGTCTTTAGACTGCAGCCTCAACTGCCATATATGCGCGTGTGACACTGTAAGTTTGGCGAAGCCGATTGGACACTTTTTTCGTCTCTAGCGACATTAGATTACAGTCACTATCCCAGCGTTGACGATGAGGTCACACATATCACAGACGTTATTCTTACAGCTGCGGAACGTTCAATACCATGCACCTCCGAATTGTCTGGCACACCCCAGTTCTTTGGTGGAACGAGGCATGCCGTAGCGCAATACGTGAGCGGCGACATGCTCTTCGTGTTTTCTGCCACCATCCTACTTTGGCCAACTGTATCCGCTATAAGCAGTTCCGTGCGCGATGCCGTCGCGTCACCCGCGATAGCAAGAAGGCAGGCTGGGACTTCTTTACTAGATCATTGAACACATTTACTCCCTCCTCGGAAGTTTGGAGTCGAATTCGACGGTTATCTGGCGCGCCTAGTTTCTCCCCAGTCTCTGGGCTCACTGTCGTGCATGATGCAATAGTGGACCCCGTCGGAATTTCTAACTCATTGGGTCAACACTTAGCTGAGAATTCAAACTCATCAAATTACCCACCAGCGTTTCTCCCATAGAAATGTGCAGCCGAAGTGCGGTTTCTGAAAGCATTTTTCTGCAGTTGACCATCTTGTTGCTCTCTCCACTTACATCATTAACAATTTTCTCCGGTAACGCCAAACAGTAGCAATATTTTTTGATCTGGAGAGAGCATACGATACCTGTTGGAGGACAGGCATCCTCTGTACACTGTTCTCTTGGGGCTTTCGAGGTCGGCTGCCCCTTTTTCTTCGCAAATTTATGGCAGAGTGCACATTCAGAGTGCGGGTGAACACTACTCTCTCTTGTACTTTCTCCCAAGAAAACGGAGTACCCCAGAGCTCTGTGCTAAGTGTTGTACTGTTTGCCATTGCCATAAATCCAATTATGGATTGTCACCTTTCTGATGTCTCGGACTCCCTCTTTGTGGATGATTTTGTGATCTACTACAGCTCTCAACGGACCATACTTCTTGAACGTCGTCTTCAAGGATGTCTCGATCGCATCCATCCTTGGAGCACCGAAACCGGCTTCCGTTTTTCTCCCAGTAAGACCGTTTGTGTTAATTTTTGGCGACGTATGGAGTTTCTTCCACCCTCCTCACATCTAGGACCTGTCAACCTTCCGTTTTCGGACGTCACTAAATTCTTGGGTCTTATGTTTGACAGAAAACTGTGCTGGTCCTCCCACGTTTCCTATTTTTCGTGCTCGCTGTCTGCGATCCCTCAACACCCTCCGTGTCCTGAATGGTACCTCCTGGGGAGCGGACCGAGTGGTCCTTCTCTGCCTCTATCGCGCCTTAGTTCACTCGAAATTGGACTATGGAATCACAGTTTACTCCTCTGCTCGGCCGTCTATTCTTCGTCGTCTCGACTATCCACCACCATGGATTACATTTAGTGTCTGGAGCTTTTTACACCAGCCCTGTGGAAAGCCTTTATGCTGAGGCTGCTGAACCTTTGCTGTCCGATCGGCGATCTATCCTTCTAAGACGTTATGCTAGCAATTTCTCTTCTATGCCTGCTAATCCAGCCCATGACATTTTTTTCGATGCCTCCTTGGATGTAGGGTATGCAGGCTGCCCTTCCTCCCTACTACCACCGGGAGTCCGCTTCCGTCAACTGCTCCATTCTCTTTCCTTCCACTTTCCTAAAACCTTCTTGACGACTTGGGGTACAGCACCACCTTGGCTCCGTCCCCAGATCAGATTGACCTTTGTCAATTAGCCAAGGATGGTACCCCTTCACTTGTTTATCATTGGGCATTTGCTGCTCTATATGCACAAATGAAGGAAGCCACATTTATTTACACAGATGGTTCAAAAACATCTTTAGGTGTAGGGAGTGCCTATATTGTTGGCGACACCCCCAATTTATTTCGGCTTCCCAACTAGTGTTCGGCTTATACTGCGGAGCTTTACGCTGTTCTCCAGGCTGTCCAATACATTCGCCAACATCAGCGGATACAGTATGTTATCTGTTCAGATTCTCTCAGCTCTCTCGTCAGTCTCCAAGCTCTCTACCCTGTCCACCGTCTGGTCCACCAGATTCAGGACTGTCCGTGCTTCTTTCACCTGGGGGGCATCTCGGTTGCATTCCTCTGTCTCCCGGGACATGTTGGTATCTGTGGAAATGAGGTGGCTGACATAGCTGCCAAGGCCGCAGTCTCTCTTCTTCGGCCAGCTATTCAATCGATTCCCTTTGCCGATCTACAGAGCATTTTATATCGTTGTGTTGTTCTTTTATGGGATGCCCAATGGTCGACACTTCCCCATAAAAATTGCGGGATGTGAAATCTCTTACCTGTGCTTGGACCTCTTCCTCCCGAACGCGTCATCGAGAGGAGATAATTTTAAGTAGATTGCGGATAGGGCACTGTCTTTTTAGCCATCGACATCTTTTAAGCAAAGATCCTCCCCCACTCTGTCCCCACTGCTCTCAGCTGAGGACAGTAAGACACTTTTGAGTGCCCCTATTTTACTCCGTTACTCGCCCATCTACAGCTGTTGCCTGATATGTCGTCAATTTTAGCAGATGACTCATGCTCGGCCAATCGCGTTCTCGAGTTTATTAGTGCCAGTGAGATGACGTCAGTCATTTGAAGTCTTTTTTTTTTTTTTTTTTTTTTTTTTTTTTTTTTTTTTTTTTTTTTTTTTTTTTTTTTTTTTTTACTTTGGGGACAACCAACCCCTTTCTGAAGTGGATTTTTAAGCTTTCTTTCTGCTTTTAGTTTCGCCAATTTTTTTCATTTTTTACTGGTTCCTAAGTCATGGACCGGGCGCTAATGACCATAGCAGTTTTGCGCCCTAAAACCAAAACAAAAAAAAAACAAAAAAACTTATAGGTAAATAGTGACAGTCTTTCTGCCTCCTTGTAATTTTGTTCTTTTGTTGACAGAATTTCCCCTTTGATACAGTCAATATTGTTACAATTTGAGTAATAATACATTTTGCTCAACAGAATTCGGCATCTCCCATCACTAGCTCCTTTCAAAGATTAAACTATTTATCCTTTGTTCATGGAGAAATGAAGAGTGATAACATCCTTAAATTTTTATTTGCACTGCATAATAATGATACAGGTGGTAATATACTTGGATGCTTGGTATGTTCTCTCAAAGCATTAAGAAGTGGAGAAACTGAACTGTGTAATCAGACACACTGAGGGTGTCCTGTCATAGCCATTATCCTGAGACTGTGAATAGTACTGACTTCATTACTAATGCAGGTTGTTGCGTTACTGCTTGACAATTGATTCTATAGCAATTAGTGGACATTGGAAGTGTGTGTGTGTGTGTGTGTGTGTGTGTGTGTGTGTGTGTGTGTGTGTGTGTGCGCGCGCGCAGTTATGAACACCTTTATACAGTCAAAGCTGTGCTGAAGATAGATTCCATAAATGTTCACGACAGGTGACAAAATTCAAAGAAAAGCCATTTTATCTTAACTGTAGGAGCAGTTAGTGGACAGTAGGTAGGTCTTCCTATCATTGATTGTTGTTGATGATGAACCCAATGAGCAGAGCACGTTAGCTTTTACCAATAGAAAATAGTTGCTGTACAGAATACTGGCAGAAGTCCGTACATTGTGAGGAAAAACAATATAGAAAATAATACATGTAATATGAATGGTGACCAATACTGAAACTGAATTCTAACTCGGCCCAATAAATATGCAGCAAGCAAAAAATATAGGAGTATTATTTAGTGAATAACCTACATAAATAGCTACAGGCAGATGTGACACACACATAACTGCCAATTCTGTCAGTTCACGCCAGTGTGCGTATGTCATGTTGAATGAGAGCAGCAGTTGGGTGTAGGCATGAGGGGAAGTGACTGCAAGATACAATTATGGAAGATACGAGTGCTGTCTGGTGGAGAGTTCAGCGACTAGATGGAGGCAAGAAGACTGCCAGATACGGCAGTGGCAGTGTTGAGGGGGGGCTGCAGCAAATGAGAGAAGCAAGGAAGGGAAAAGGTACAGTCCACACACCACCTTCCTCCGCTAACCCCACCCACCCACAATATCTCCCCCCCCCCCCCCCCCTTTGTCCTAATGCCTCCTCCCAGTTTGTACTCTCTTACCCTCATTGTGTGTCATCCTGTGCCGACACACCTACTCTTCTCTCCTTCCCAATTACCTGCTTCTCTCATTTTCCACTTGTCTTGCCCACACCCTGCCCTACAATCCCTTGACACTGCACATGGCAGTCTTCGTGCCTCCCTCTAGTCCCTTCATGCTGCAGCAGACAGAGCAAACCCCCTCCATTTACCCGTATGTTGCTAGCCATAGCCATTTCTATTCCCCGCCCCCCTGCATGTTGCTGCTTGTGTTCAACATGAGAGTGGTAATTCATTACGTGCTTCCAGAGATTGCAGTCATGTGCATGAGGTGTGCTTGCTGGAGTGAATGAAACTGTGTTTTCGTTTCTGATGAATGTGTCGGCAGAAAAAAATCGTAAGAATCTTTTCATTGTGCTTGTCTGTGACTCATTGTCATCTTTATGATGAGTAGAAATGTATTATTTTGCTTCTCCAATCCCCAGTTCTCAATGCTTGGTAGATGTAGACATGATAATTATTTTCTGTGGCAAATTACAGTTTGGTTCCCATATAGCTAAAAATCTTGACACATGATTGTTGGTTATAGGATTAACATTACTTCACTAGTGTGCCACTATAGCCACTGCAACTGCTGTGTATTTAGGGATAAAGGAAGTTAAGAAATGCTAGAATGTTGAAGGCAGAGCATTTTCTCAATGTTTTCTAATTCAGTGTAGGAGAAAGAAGCATCCTAACAATAATTGTCATATTTATTCATACAAAAGCTGTGGTCCTGTGAAGATCACTCAATGGTTCCACAACATGAAAGTTACTATTTTCATATGATTCAAGAAAATAGATTAAAAAGATTAACTTGTGTAAAGCAAAATATTACTCCTCACTTTCAGTTACTAATTTAGACAGACAGAATAAATGTGCCACCAACAGTGAAAAAGACAGTGTTTATAATAGGCTATACAACAGCTTTGCAGGTGGCAAAGTCAACAGTGAGAGAAAAACTGCACGAGGTGTGACTCTAGCGGGCCATTCCAACTGTACCATCATTTGTTAGCCATTGCTCCTGCACCCACAGTAGCCTGCATCACTCAGCCATCTACTATTGTGACACTCGGGCAGATTATTTAAGCAGCATTTCTACGAAGATCTTAATTTAACCTTTTAAGACAAATAAATAAATAAATATTTTAACTTCTCATAAAAAAATTCTTCTTTGAAAGAAAGGACAAAAATTAACATAATTTCCAGCACTCTAGTGGCTTTCATGGCTCCCAGCAACAAAAGCCTTTTTCAGAGAGAAACGGTTTGAAATAGGAACAATATGTATTGAAGAAGTTGTTTAGCACTTGAAATATTTGTATGAATGATTAAATTAGTTTTTCTCAGATGAACAGCAGATTAAATATCAGACTTAATTGTGTATTAAGAACCCATTTATGGGTATTGCATGACCTTTTATGATTTTGTCAGAAGGATATGAAATTTTTGTTGAACTGACGGTGAGACGACTTCATCCAATAGAATGTTGACTAGGACAACACGGCAGGAGCACCACCTTTATGAAGAGAATATAAGCATTGCTCCAGCTAGCTTCAGCTGAACTAGTGCCCCACTAGAAGACGAACCATGATCCATTAATTAAGCCGTGACTTGTGACCTATACTTTTTACTTGCATGGAAATTCTATAAATCGAAGGACATTGATTATTTGCGTGGCACCAATTCCTTGCGATACTTCACTGTGAAAAGGCAAATTATTGTCAATTTAATTTACTGTAATACATTCCCTTAATATTATTTGCTTGAATATTGTCTAGTAATCTGAGAAAACAGCTTCCTAGGAACCCCATATAAGACAAGTGGGTAGGATCCAACATTGCCAATAAGTTACGGGAGGAAACCCAGTGGCTGGTGGCCACAGAATTTTCTTTTGTGGTTTACTGACACCTTAATTCTCTCTCTTGTCTAGCAGGTGTGCTACTTGCTAATCAGTGTTTTCAGGTGGGTGTTGCAGATATTTTCTTTGCTTTTGTACTTATTTTTCTTGCTTGCCTTGTCTGTTTCTTGCATTTCTCTGTTCCAAAATGCCCACCTTATCTATCCCACCACCTGCTCAGTTTCCACAGCAACCAGTGTTAAATGAAATGCAGCTAATGCAGATCTACATATACATCTACATCCATACTCCGCAAGCCACCTGATGGTGTGTGGCAGAGGGATATTTCAGTTCCAGACTAAGCAAAAGTCTACACTGCTCGACACAGTGCAGCAGCTAATGTCCATTGCTGTGCACCTGACAGAACGAGCACCTCCAACCCCAACACCTATAGCTATTCTGCCTTTTTGCCAGTTTCATGAACAGGAAGGTGAATGGCTCAAGTGGTTGCAACAGTTTGAAGGCCACGTAATTGCTTACAATGTACCAGGTACTGTGAAACATCCCTAATGGTAGGAAGTGCAGTGTTCCATTTATCTCGGAAGTTGTTCCCTAATTCCACGCAGAGTGAACTTCCTTGTGAACAGGTTACAGATTCACTAACTATTATGACCAACAAGTGAATGTGGTAGCAGCTAAAACTTCATTTCAGATGTTATGTTACGTGATGCCTGATGTCAAACTCGGAGAACATATTTTGATACAGTCGGGTCCATCATTTCATCATTTCACCAGGCAGTGCAAATACTAGATAAGTAAGATTCAGGTGACCATTGGCTGATAAATTTGAGCAGCCAGCTATTTGTCGGGTTGAGTTCCTTGTTTGCCAATTCGGCAACAGCTTGTGCTCATCACACGGAGTAAACAACGCTCCACACTGCGTAAGCAGCTTGCGGCTACACAGGCAAACAGAACTAAGTCTTGCCCTCAGTGTTGTTCACAGCACAAACGCCAAGACTGCCCCTCCTGAAAAGATCAGTGTCCTGCTTGTGGCAAGAAAGGACATGTGCAATCTCTATGTTTGCAATAGAACAAATATAAGAATTTGGCCCCTACGCAAAAATCTAGTTTCGCAAGTAATCAATGCAGTGTACTCAAAACCTACTGCAGGCATCAGCAAAACTATCAAACAAGCAGTTACTTCAGAACTACGCCACACCAACAAGCTTTCTGTTCATTTGCATCTTATTGGTAAACATGTGAAATTTCAGTTTGACATGGGTGCTTGTGTTACATTGCTGAATCGTAACATGAACTGTGAGGCTCTCCATGCCTATCTGAAACTAGCATGCACCTAACAGCTTATAATGGACAAGACCTTCCCATTCTTGGAAAATGTACTTTGTGTGCCATTTATCGATCACATATGCGAACTGTGACTTTCACTGTTCTACAATTGCATAAATGTGAGAACATATTTGTCCTTGATTCGTTTTATTTGTTTAGCTTTAAAATTCAGGACAATTTGTTGTCAGTGACTCTATTCAATGCAGAAAGACAGTGTAGCTAGCTTGTTGAAAGAATTTCCTGAACTCTATTCTGAAGGGTTAGGCAAGGCTAACAATTTTGTTGTGCATATTACTACAAAAGACAACACACAGCTGAAATTTTTCTGGGACAGAACTGTTCCCATTGCATTATACAACTATGTGGCTGCTGAACTTGAAGAATTACAAGATTGCTGAGGTATGGCGCCCATACATGCTAGTTGGTGGGCAAGTCCACTGGTTTTGATCCCCAAACCTTCAGGTCACATTTGCCTCTTTGTTGACTTTACGTCTGCCGATAACCAACAAACTGTGATTGATTTTTATCCATTGCCACAGCCAGAGGAACTTGTGGACAGATTTGGTACTGTTCGCTACTTTTCAAAAACTTATCTGCATGACAAGTATCTTCAAATACTGCTTGATGAAGAATCTCAAAAGGTGTGTGTAGTGAATACTGATTTGGGTCTATTTAAATACATGCATTCGCCTTTTGGCAGTGCTTCTGCACCCACCATTTTCCAATGGTATTTAGAACAGCTGACTGCACAAGTGCCATACTGTTCAAACTAACTTGGACAGCGTTGTTGTAGCACACCTGAAGAACACATTGCAAATTTGCGTGCTATGTTTCATGTGTTATCTGATGCAGGACTAAAGTAATGAAAGTGCTGGACAGACACACAAACATACACACACAATTCAAGCTTTCGCAACAAACTGTTGCCTCATCAGGAAAGAGGGAAGGAGAGGGAAAGACGAAAGGATGTGGGTTTTAAGGGAGAGTGTAAGGAGTCATTCCAATCCCGGGAGCAGAAAGACTTACCTTGATTGAAATGAGATCCATCCTTCATGAAATCCACTCCACCAAGAGTGTCTTTCCGCCGTTCACCTAACCTTCGTAACCTGTTAGTTCATCCCTATGAAATCCCCAAACCACCTTCCCTACCCTCTGGCTCCTATCCTTGTAACCACCCCCGGTGTAATACATGTCCCATGCACTCTCCCACCACCACCTACTCCAGTCCTGTAACCCGGAAGGTGTACACGATCAAAGGCAGAGCCACGTGTGAAAGCACCCACGTGATTTACTAACTGACCTGCCTACACTGTGATGCATTCTATGTGGGAATGACCAGCAACAAACTGTCCATTCACATGAATGGACACAGGCAGACAGTGTTTGTTGGTAAGAGGATCACCCTGTGGCTAAACATGCCTTGGTGCACGGCCAACACATCTTGGCACAGTGTTACACCGTCCGGGTTATCTGGATACTTCCCACCAACACCAACCTATCCGAACTCCGGAGATGGGAACATGCTCTTCAATATATCCTCTCTTCCCATTACCCACCAGGCCTCAATCTCCGCTAATTTCAAGTCGCCGCCACTCATACCTCACCTGTCATTCAACATCATCTTTGCCTCTTCACTTCCGCCTCGACTGACATCTCTGCCCAAACTCTTTGTCTTTAAATATGTCTGCTTGTGAGATGTCTGCTTGTGTCTGTATATGTGTGGATGGATGTGTGTGTGTGTGTGCGCGCGTGTGTATACCCGTCCTTTTTTCCCCCTAAGGTAAGTCTTTCCGCTCCCGGGATTGGAATGACTCCTTACCCTCTCCCTTAAAACCCACATCCTTTCGTCTTTCCCTCTCCTTCCCTTTTCCTGATGAGGCAACAGTTTGTTGTGAAAGCTTGAATTTTGTGTGTGTGTTTGTGTGTCTTTCGACCTGCCAGCGCTTTCATTTGGTAAGTCACATTATCTTTGTTTTTTTTATATATATGAAAACTGAGTTTAAGTATCTCGGTCATGCCATAAACAGTCAACATGTATATCCTCTTCAGCCACATTTGTTACCCATACAAGATTTGCCAGTTCCTTCCAATGCCACAGAATTGCAATCGGTCTTAGAGAAAATGAACTATTTTATTTGGATCATACAGGATGCTGCACAAATTGCAACTCCATTGCGTTGCAAGAATGTCCCCTTCGTTTGCACAGATGGGTGCCATGTAACTTTTGAAAAACTTAGATGCATTGCTCAGTGATCGATGCTTAGCTCACTTCTATCCTGACAAACCAGTTGTATTGCAAGTTGACACATCCTCTTACGGAATAGGTGCAGTGCTTTTGCACATAATTGGTGACAAAGACAGGCCTACTGCTTTCACATCAAAATTGTTGTCCAAAGCTCAGTGTAACTATTCACAAATCGAAAAAGAGGCTTTGGGTATTGGGTATGGTGCCAACCAAATTCCACCATTACTGGTATGGCAGAAAATTCTTCTTGGTAATTTATCACAAGCCTTTGCAGTCCTCATTTCATCTGACAAAACCAGCTCCTGTATGAACTGCCCAAAAATTACAAAGATGGGCTCTGTTGTTGTCCCAATACCAATATGAGATTGTATATCATCAGATGGCTCTACATGGTAATGAAGACACACTTTCATGTCTTCCAATTGCCCCTGATCCAGAATTTGACACTTCTGCTGCATTTTGTTGTCACATTGATGTTCAGGATCCTGAATTGCTTCAATCATTTCTAGTGAACTATAGGAAAATTGCACAGGCCATGGAAGTTGATTCAGATTTGAGCATTTTGCTAAAATATGTTCACACATCTTGCCCTCATTCCTCGCATAGCATAAAGAACACTATAGTGCACCAACGCTTCGCACATCAGCATAGCCATGCTGTACAGAAAGATGTGATTCTTGTTCAAAATGACAGTGGCAAGTCACATGTACTGGTCGCCAAAGCTAAGAGTGGGTGGTGGTGGTGGTGGTGGTGGTGGTGGGGAGAAAGTGTTGCAGTTACTTCACCATGGCCACTGGGGGATTGTTCATATGAAACAGTTAGTACACAGACACTGTACTTGGCAAGGTATGGACACCAAAATAGAACAGATGAAGTAACAGTGTCGTGCATATGTGGAAAATCAGTCCACTCTGCCACAAAAATTCTCTGCTTGGCTTAAGTTGTAATCACCATGGCAATGTGTGCCCGTAGAGTTTGCGGGACCATTTTGGAGCATTTGTTGGTTGATTGTAATAGACTCTTATAGCAAGTTTCCTTTTGCTGTGTCAATGAACTCGACAGCATCACATAGAACGATTCAGGTTTTTTCCTCAATTTTTTCCCTCAAAAGTTTACCTGAAGTAATAGTGTCAGACAATGGACATCAGGTCATGAGGAGGAGGAGGAGAAATGTTCTGGTGTAACGTCAAGTGCCGGCATATTGGCCTGGAACGTAACAACAGAGAAGGTTGTGAGATGGTCAGCCAATCAAATACTGACTAGGATGACACCACGACAGGAGTGGCACCTATACAAAGAGAATATAACCGCTGCTCCAGCTAGCTTTGGCCACACTAGAAGTCCTGCACAAGATGATGAGTCGTGATCCAAAGATACAGCTGTGATTTAGTATACATTGAAGGACATTGATTATTTGCATGTCACCAATTGATTGAAACATTTCATTGTGAAAAGGCAAAGTTAAGTACTGTCAACTTAGGAACCCTATAGCAGATGAGTGGGCAGGATCCCACAAACAAGAAATACATACTCAGTGGACTACAGACCAAACCTATCATGATAATTCAACGTAAAACCATCAGTACTAATATTAATTATCATCCCAGGGGCTCGCAGCTCTTTTGTGAGCATGTCCTTTTATACCACTTGTCACCAACCTTTGCAGCATTACTTCATTTCTGTGCTGCATGCTTTTACTTCCACTATCTGTTTCTCCCTCTGCCACTACATTGGATGGTTTCCTTGGTGCCGATCCTGCTTGGACTTGGTCCATGATTTACCCTTGAATTACAACTTCTGGCATATTCTACAACATATCATCAAATAAATATGTGGCTCCATTGATGGGTATCACCTGCCACCAGTTTTCAAAATTTCAAAAAATCTGGATTGTGCAGGAAAGG
The DNA here is from genome assembly GCF_021461395.2 of Schistocerca americana. Lineage (NCBI taxonomy): Eukaryota > Metazoa > Arthropoda > Insecta > Orthoptera > Acrididae > Schistocerca > Schistocerca americana. The sequence goes on from NC_060119.1 coordinate 39,461,351, forward strand.
TCACCAAATCCATAGTGTGCTCTACCTTATGCCTTCCATCCACATCTTCTTCTTTTTCATGCAGTCATACACCTTTAAACCCAGCACTGTAGCCATCCCATTGTAGTGGTGGTGGGGGTCAGAAGCTTCCTGCTCAGTGAGCACAGGGCTCACACTGTTGGTGCCTGAGCTGAAAACTCCCTGTGCTTGCCAAGCAGTATGTACTATGCATGACTGGGGCATCGTACCCCAAGTAAGGGATTACTGACCAGGCAGGCATTCTTGAGTCTGGAGGGCAAGAATGGGGATAGGCCACATTCAGAGTTGGTGGCATCGTGACAGATCAGCCCCAAATGAAGCAGGTGAAGTTATCTCCCACTGGTGTCTTTGGGCCCCAACAGTCTCTATGAAAGAACAGTCCCCTTTCAATGCAGACAGGTGCAACCCTAAAATCTTCCATTCCCTGGCTACACTGTGGGTGAAGCACAGGGCCAAGCGCAAGCAGAGGAATTCTTGCTGCAACATTTGGTCTGTACAAGGACTGATAGTGATTCCATCTTGGCGAAAAACCACTTGTTTTCAGTAATGCGGACCCCAGCACTTCTCAAATACCAGAAATATTACAATACTGCTGCCTATCACAGGGTTTGAGGCTGTGTCTGGAACTATGTCCTAGGCACTATGTACAACAAACTTCTGTCTCTTAAAACACCTCTTTGGAGGCTGTTACTTTCTGGTTATAGTCATTTCAGACTATTGCCGTCTGCAATGTTTACCTCCCTTCCAAGGTGAAGTGCTTCAGAACATACTGTTTGCATTGGTATCTCGGCTCCCCCATCTTTGCGGGTCTTCGGTGATTTCAATGCCCACAACCTTTTGTGGGGTGGAACCTTGGTAACTGGCCATGGTAAAGACTTTTAAAACTCTCCAGTACAACTTGACCATTACCTCTTGAGTGATGGTAGCCCAACACACTTCAGTGTGGCACACAAACCTTCTCGGCCACAGACCTTTCCGTTTGCATCCCTTGTATTTACCCATCGATCCACTGGAGGCTGCACAGTGACCTATGTGGTAGTGACCACTTTCAAATCTTCCTGTCCCTTGCTCAGTGTCACACCCCTGGACGCCTGCCCAGATGGGCTAACAGTGCTGGCTGGGATGTTTTCACCTCTGCTGTTGACATTGGCTCCCTGCTGCATGGAGATATTGATGAGGGAGTCCAGCATACAACTACAGTCATTCTTTCAACAGCTGATTTAGCCATCCACTGTTCCTTGGGCCTGCCCTAACTGAAGACAGTACTTTTGTGGTCCTCAGAAATCACAGAGGCCATTACAGTGTAGGCAGGTGCTCCGAAACCATAAGTGGCACCCATCAATGGAACAATGCATTGCCTCTAAGTGTCTCCATACCTGGGTCCACCCCCTTACGAAAAGACAAAAGCAAGAATGCTGGGAATGCTATGTTTCTATTATTGCACCATGTCTCTCTCCTCTGCAGTTCTGGGCTGATTTCAGACATCTCTGGATACCAGACACATGCAGGTATACTTGGAATTAACTTGAATGTTTCTGACTACTGCACCAACCCAGATGCCATCACCAAACATTTTGCTCTGCGCTGTGCTCAAGCATCAGAGTCTGAGAATTACCAACCTGCCTTTTGTGTCTTAAGAGTGGTTTGAGCAAAATCAATTACCTTTTACTAAAACTGGAGCCATATAATGCTCCACTGAGAGTGGTAATTCGTCCATGCCCTCTTCCACTGCCCTGATACAGCCCCAGGCCTGGAATGCATCCACAACCAGATGATCAGGCACTTACCAAATGGTCAAACATGCATCCTGCCATCTTTAATCACATCTTGAGTGTGGACATGCACCCATCGAAATGACGAGAGAGCATCATTGTCCCAGTACTGAAACTGTTTAAGCAGCCTCTAGAGACTGACAGTTATTGCCCAATAAGTTTCACCAATATTCTCTGTAAGTTGCTAGAATGCATGGTGAGCTGGCAGCTGTGTTGGCTCCATGTGTTTTGTGATCTTTTGCCTCTTTTCCAGGATGGTTTTTGCCAAGGCCATTCCACTACTGTCATCTGAACAGCATTTGCCCAATGTCAACACCTTAAAGTTGTCTTCTTCAACCAGCAAGGGCTTATGGCACCAGGTCTTTGCTACTTTAGATGATTATGGTCTCCAGACTCCACTCCCAATTTTCATCCAGGACTTCCTGTCTTACCTTATTGTTTTGGGTTTGTGTTGGTGCTTCCCACAGTATCCCCCATATCCAAGAGAATGGGATCGGAAAGGTGCAGGCATGAGCCATCACCCATGGCTTGCAATTTTCTGCCACTGAGACTAACATCGTGTACTTCTGTCAATGTTGTACCATTCAACCACAACCAGAACTTTACCGCAATGACCAAACATGTAATGTGGTGGAGAGTTATTGCTTTCTAGGACTGGCCTTTTATTCCTGGCCAACATGGGTTCCCCCATCAATGCTAGCTTAAGCAAAAGTGTTGACTGCACCTTAATACTCTTCGCTACCTGAGTACCACCAGCTGAGTTGCAGATCACAGTACCTTTCTGCAACTTTACAAAGCCCTGGCACAGTCCCACCTTGGTTATGGGAATCTGACACATGTTTGGCATCGCTGTCAGCATGTGGATACTGGATACAGTAAACCACTGTGGAGTTCGACTTGCAACAGGAGCTTGTCAGACTTGCCCTGTGAAGAGTTTATTCATAGATGCTGGGATTTCTCCACTGTGGATCAGGCACCATCAACAGCTTTCCAATTACACTACCCACATTGGCAATGCCCCTAAGCATCTGACTACCACCCAGACACGGTAATCCATCTCCGGCAATGGCAGCCCCAATGAGGGACTACCATTGCAATCTGCATCTGGTAGATCCTCTGAACTTCAGTTCTTCCCTCTTCCATGCCTCCTCTGGACCCACCTCCACAGAGCATACCTTGGCTTCAGCTTCATCTTGACCTATCACAATGTGCAAAACACATGGTCCATCCTAAGGCCCCCTACTGCAAATTATTCTCCATCCTTGATGCATCCCAGAGTTCAGAAGTTGTCTATACTGACAGCTCAGTGGGCACTGGTCATCTAGGCTTTGCTTATACTTGTGCAGGACATTCTGAACTGCTCTGCTTGCCAGATGGCTGTAATGTTTTCACTGCAGAGTTGGTATCCACCTCTCATGCTCTCGGGCATATCCATTCCTGCACTCCCTGAGCAGTTTGCAAACTAAGCTAGTGCTACCCTCACCACACCTTTGTTATTGTTATCCATGATTCCCTGTATGGCCTCAAACAATGTGTAAACTTGGTGACCTTCATCTGGAACCTGTGCCACATTTAGATCCTAGGGAATGAGCTTGCTGAACACTTGGCCAAACAGGCTACCAGTAAACTGACTCTCAAGAACAATTTTCCAGAAACTGACCTGCAGTTGGTATTAGACCATTACGTTTAGGTGCCCAGAATATGGTATGGCTCATTATGACTTCACCAAACTAACTATGGGTGATAAAGGAGACTATGAATCTGTGGAGGTCCTCCATGCAGGCCTCTAACAAGCAATCTACCTTTCTACCTTTAGAAGATCCCCATTGGCCATACTTGTCTAACTCATGGTTATTACCTCCATAGCATGGACCCATCCCACTGTTGTTTTGGCACCCATATGACAGGGGTCCACATTTTGCTGGACTGTCCCAAACTAGCCACTCTGTGGCAGACTCATAGCTTCCGTGACTCACTGCCCTGGTGCCAGGAGACCATTACCCAGAATCTGACTTAGTTTTATGTTTTTTTCATGAAGCAGGCTTTTACCACTCTCTTTAAGGAAGGATCATTTAACTTCACTGTCCTGTTTGGGGGTTGGCAGAAAATTCTGTCTTCCTTGCCCAGACTGAGCTGCAGCTATCTTGGCTTGGCAATCCGGAGCAGTCCTGGCCCTACCCGCTCTTTCTCTGTTACTGTCGTTTCCCCCAATCCTCATGTGATCTGTAAGACTTGTTCATCTTTTCTTGTCTGTGCTTTTCTAGCTGTAGTAGGTAAGGAATTTGGTCACACCGTAAACAATAGTGAGAGCATCTTTTTCTATATGAGAATACCTGCACTGAGTTTGAATGAGCAGCTTTTAGGCAAAAGCAATGGGTCTGTCTTGTTAACCAATTTGTGTGAAATCACAGCGCTGATTCCTTAGGAACAAGCATCAACTCGCAAAACTACTGGTTTTGCTGGGTCAGAATGCACTAAACATCTGTCACTAAGCAAGGCATTTTTGAGTTTCCAAAATCTGTCTTGACAGGTCTTAGCCCAAAAAAAGATACATTTTTGCGATGCCAACAATGCAATGAAGCCACAATTTGTGTGGCACTGGGTATGAACTGAATGTAGTATGTCATCTTGTCTAGTACTGACTGAAGTTCAGACACATTGCGAGGAACAGACAGGTCACAGATTGCAACAAATGAGGCTGGAGGCGGTGCAAACCCTAAGTATTGTAGTTCAGTGTGAAAAAAGTCGCACCTTCAAACAATGGAATATCCAGGATGGAATGTAACAATGCGGAGAAGGAAAATTGCTACTCACCATATACTGGAGATGCTGAGTCGCGATAGGCACAATAAAAATATTCACATAATCTTAGCTTTCGGCCATTAAGGCCTTTGTCAGCAGTAGACACACACACACACACACACACACACACACACACACACACACACACACACACACACACACACACACACACACACACGAAAGTGCAACTTGCGCACATGCCTGCAGTCTCAAAGAGCTGAAACCACACTGCGAGCAGTAGCACCAGTGCATGGTGGGAGTACCGACTGGGTGGGTTTAAGGAGGAGGCTGGGGCGGGGAGGGGAAGGGATAGTATGGTGGGAGTGGCGGACAGTGAAGAGTTGCAGTTTAGACGGAGGGCTTACTTCACTGTCCTAGCCACCATCCTTCCCACCCCTCCTACTGTGGTATTCCGCTCTCCACCGAACCTACACAATATACTTGTCCATCCTTACACAACCCCTGCTCTCAATCCCTTACCTCATGGCTCATACTCCTGTAATAGAACTAGATGCAAGATCTGTCCCATACATCCTCCTACCACCACCTACTCCAGTCCGCTCACTAACGTCACCTATCCCATCAAAGGCAGGGCTACCTGTGAAACAAGTCATGTGATTTACAAGCTAAGCTGCAACCACTGTGGTGCATTCTACATGGGCATGCCAACCAACAAGCTGTCTGTCTGCATGAATGGTCTAAGTTTATGGTATTGTCAGTATATTTGGTATGAACTTCAATTATTAAACAGTGTTTTGATACAATATGTTCAGGACTTGCTGGTTTATTTGTCACAATTTTCATTTGATAAAATATTATTAACACTGCTTTGCTTCTGTTTCTGTTGTTATCAGACTTAATGTTAATTAAGAAATAATGTCTGTGTGGTGATACTAAAAAGACAGATTTCCTGTATTTATTCATTTTTTAAAATTGTGTTATGGATTTTGCAGTAATTTTTTGATTGCAGAAATAATATTCGAGGATTGCACAGTTGCTAAGTTACTAAGTGAGAGCTTGAACTTGTTAACAGGAAAGACAATGTCCTTCGCCTGTGAAATTACCTGCTGGAGGTTCTTGCAGCTTGCTATCTTCAGTTGGAGCTTTCTCTCTAGTTGCAGTAAAACTTCCAAATGATGCTGGATATACTGGGCTCTACGGAATAATTCTGGGTGAATAATAGAGCATAGAAAATACAGCAATTTGTGTCCTGTGGATGGAAAGGAGTTGCAGTTCTTTTGCTGCTGTGTGCTTAATACATGGAAAAGGTTGAATATCCTTAGCAGTGATATCTAGGAAACTGAAACTTCAATTCAGCAGCAACAGAAACATTTTTCTGTGTAACCGGCCAGCAGCAGTGCAAGATGTGAAGTTGTTAACTTTAAGAACATGATTTTCTTTCACTCAATGTAAGAGTGGTAAGGATTGCTAACTGTTGTTGCTTCCCATTTTCCAGAAATTCTGTTCTTCATTGTCTCTATGTTCTAGACTCCATCCTTACACCAGAGTCTTTTGTTGCTTTGCTAATTCTCATTTGCTCCAACCTTTTTATGCCACCTAACAGTTGAAGGAGCCCATGGTCCTGAAAAGTAGCAAGATTTATTTTTCTTTTCACTGCTTGTGTTACTGCTGTTTAGTAAACAGGTACTTTGTTATTATCTATTTAATTATCAACAGTTTTTAATAAAGTATGCACATTCATGAGCCAGAACATAATTTCATAGTACAAGATATCCAAAATTGTAGCTGTACAGCAGTCAGTAGCTTCTTGCACTTAGAAGTTTGTGAACTGTTTTAATTACTACAGTTTGTTTAAAGTCATTATAATTTCTAAGATGATGCATTAATCTCAAGTTCTGGGCTTCATGTTGATATGCTTACAGCTCTGTCTAAAAAAACACTTAATGGTCAGTTCCAAACCGTACTGCGTATGGACAGGTGCTATCACAGTCGATGTAGAAACTGCAGAAAGGTACCTCTTACTAAAGTGACCAAATATTTGGTGTCATGTTGTATGCTATGGGTCCATGTCATGTCTTGAAATTGTCTAATACTTTCATTTTGATCTAAACTATAACCATGGAAGTTGTATTGTAATAAGTATTGATGGCTCAAAGTACCACATGTACGTAAAAAAGTGGCACTGCTAGTGACTGAAGGGATTGACTTTCTCCAGAAAAAATTGAGGAACCATACATTCCCATCTATCCCTTAAGCTTATGCCAATACAATCTGTTTCATATTTCACACTAGAAAAGTAAGAGAATTAACAAAAGGGAAAACAAAAATCTGAAATAAGATGCAGGGAAGTTCCCTAATTTTGAGAAGCAATGAATTATGCAATGATTCTATCTTGAGTAGGATTTCAGTTTCTAATGTGATGAGAGCCTCAAGAAACTGGTCATGAGGATTAAAACTGATTCTGTTTCCTAGTCTCAACCCCTCTTGTATATTAAAAGTATTAGACTGCTGGCTAGCTCTTCTGACAATGATGATAGTACATATTTTTAGGTGTAAGTGCTTGTAGTTATGTGATGAGAGAAATACATGAAATTTAAAGAATTCAGATTTTCCTACTTATTTGGTTGGTGCCTCATTCTGCTTTTGGTTTCTTCAGCTGTTTTCAAAAGTTGGGCAGTGGGTTGTTCAGTTATTAAACTGGACACAAGATGTTTTTCATTTTTTTATATCCAAAAGACATGTCATCCCTTCATTACTGCTGTATATCAACCACAGTTTATAAAAACACAGTTTGTTGTGCAGCATAGCCAAGCATCAAAGCATAAGAAGCTACTAGCTTCCACCACTCATGTCCCTCTCTAACCAACTGACAATGCATTTCCCTTTCCTTTGCACACAAAAATGGACACTTTACAGAATGCTGGTAATGCCACATTTACTAGTCATTTTAACTGTTTTGTTTTAATAACTTTAGTTCTTGGAATTATGTTTTGTTTTGTTAGTTGTATTTAGTTTTTATAATAAAGGAGATAAGTGAAGACATAATAAGAACTGCCATTTATATGACATTAATGAAGTTAGTCAAATTCAATTGATCAATCTTTGAATTGTAGTTTAATAGAGGTCATTTAGAACTATAAATGCAGTTATGCAAATATGTCTTGGGTTTTACAGGCACTAATAAACATTTAAATGTAGTTATACCTTTTCTGTATAAATACAAAAATTGTAGAGAAATTATTGTACAGATACATAGCATTTTTCTGTTACGTTTTAAAATTGGGATAATTATAGCATTGATTATATTTCCTTGCACTGACAGTCATTAGTGTTGCTTTGGATATATGATTTGGTCTACATTTGGAAATGTAGTTGCAATGTGAAGAAAATGGTTTGTGGTCACAAAAGTGATTTGTAAGCAATTTTCTTTGTAGCTTGATTGCACTTCCATAGTGTTCTACCAATCAGCTGAAGTCTACCACCTGGTTTACTCTTGACTGAGCATATATGATCATCCCATTTCATGTACCAAACTGTGTTTCATCCAGGTATTGGTATGCATTGGTTGATTCCAGCTCTTACTCATTCATGTCATAGTCCGAGGATGTGACATTTTTTTTCATATGTGAAGTGCACAATTTTACATTTCTGCATATCCAAACAAAGTTTCCAATATTTGCCCCACTTTGAAAACTTATCAAGTTTTGAATGAATATTTATGTTGCTTCTTTCAAACAATATTTCATTACAGATAACTGCATCATCTACAAAAATTCTGAGGTAACTATTAGTATTGTCTCCAAGGTCATTAGTATAAAACATGAACAGCAAGGGTCCCAGAAAATTTCCTTGGGGGGTACCTGAAGTTACTTTTACATTTGACAATGACTTCATCTGAAAACACATGCTGTATTCTCTCAAACAAAACATCCTCAATCCAGTCACAAATTTCACTTTATACACCATGTGATTGAACTTTCAGCAAGAAGCATAGGTGTGGTACTGATTCAAATGCTTTTCAGAAATAAAAAAAATACAGCTATCTCACTGCCTTGAACCAAAACGTTCACTATTTCATCTGAGAAAAGTGCCAGTTGGGTGTCACACAATCACTGTTTTTGGAGCCAATGCTGGTTAGTATTGAGTAGGTCATTCTATTCAAGATACCTCATAATCTTTGAACACAAAATTTTTGCCAAGATTTTACAAAAAATCAATGTCCAGGATATTGGAAGGTAGTTTTTTGGCTCACTTCTACTACCCTTCTTATAGCCAGATGTGACCTCTGCCTATTTCCAACAACTGGGCATCGGTTTCTCTTCACAGGATCTATAATAGATTGCAGGTTTAAGAGGACTAACTAAGCCACAAATTCAGTACAGAATGTGGCAGGGATTCCATCAAGCCCTGCAGCTTTGTTTAGTTTCAACAATTTTAGCTGTTGTTCAATACCACTTATACCTAATACTTGTTCCATTCATCTTTTTGTATGCGCGACGATTACACTGGGGCAATTCTCGTGAGTTTTTCCTTTTTAAATTCATATTTGAAAAGTGTTAAGCATTTCAGCTTTTGCTTGCTACCCTCATTTTCAGTTCCTGTTTGAATCTCTAGGGACTGGACACTAACTTTGGTGCTACTAACAACCTTTTCATACAACCCGAATCCCTTTGGGTTTTATGAGATATCATTTGACAATATTCTGTTATGATAGTCAATGGAATCATCATGCATTGGGCTCTTAAATGCATTTCATCAGGCAGCTCTCTGCCTATAGCCCTATGCTTTGTTTTACACTTATTTTGCATTAATCTCTGTTTCTGTAGAAGTTTCTTTACAGTGATTATATACGATGGAATTCCCTCTCCTTATGAACTTTTGTAGAGGGTACATATCTATTCAGCATGTCATCGGCTATTCTGTTAAACTTGGGCAATAGTTTGTCTACACATTCTTGTCCTGTGCTGAGAGATTAAAGTTCCTCATTGAGATTGGACATTACACATTTCTTATCCAGTTTCTTAATGATAGGTTAGTAATTGAAAAATCAATGTGCTAAATTTCTCTTACAACAGTCATTATATGAAAGCTGTGATCCTGTTATCTGGGAAGTATTTACAAATATTTTTCAATAATATTATGTATATATTATATATGTGGAATGGGAGAATTAATTTAGAAATGATGACAATCACACAGGCACATAATCAATTATTATTCACACATTGAACTTGCGAGTGAAATGGGAGGAAATGGGGTGTGATTAATAAAAGCCATTCTGCTCTATGAAGGGTGGGGGATGTGGCATTGACCAAAGAAGCAAAACCTTTATAAGTAAACCTGCTCTATTTTCTGTTTCTAGTAATCATCATCTTTATTTTTTCTTATTTAAAAAGAAGCCACTTGCAATGTAACAATTTAAAAAAGGACCCAACAAATGTTTTAAGTGTTTGAATTATGCCAACACTTTTTTTTAAATCAGCTGTGGCTAATTGTAGAAAACTATACCCTCTCTCACATCCTTTCCTTATATTATGAGAGTGACTTCAGTACTAAGATATTTTAACTGTAATGCTTATTTTACAGCTACTCCTGCTGTCAGATGACTGCAGAAAGATTTTATGGGTGTCAAAGACCTCTTACACAAGCAGTCTCTGGTAGAACTGGACACCAACACATTTGGCCAGAGTCAAGGTGGTGATGCAGATGTTGCAGTGCCTCCTGGACCAGGAATCTACTGAACACTACTGTCCGTGTGACCCTGCCAGCATTGGCGAAAAAGTGCAACAGCTGGAGGTGAGTCCTGAGTGTGGGTTTCTAGTAGGTAGTAACTGGCATGTTAAAGATTGGTGACAGGTGGCTATGCCTTTTTTTAGGTTTGAATACAACAGACAAAATATCCTGCAAGACAAATTTTGTTTTTATATTTCTATATTTACACCTTCTGACAATGTACTGTGTGTGACAAATTGTTTCCAAATAAATGAAATGAAATGAAATGAGATTAGATTCAGCTGTCATTACATGTTAACACTTCCACATAACTTGTGTTAAAAGATTTGTGTTTTTATTACATGTCATAACGGGGATATTGGGTTTGCCATATATCTAAAATGTTATGACTATTATGTAGGAAGAAACCAGATTATTGATAAAATACTTTTTACAATAATGTGTTTCATATAGTAATATTTGTAAGAGGAACAGTTTGGTTTTTATTTATTTACATATTTGACAAATTTCTCATCCAGGGCTTTGCATGACTGTGTTGAATGTTTTCATTAGTAATGAACTGTCTTGAGCAAAACTACTGTATTATTCCACTTCAGTACACTGCCTTTTGGAGCCACACCACCATTCTCAAGACAACTGTAATATTCTTTGGTCATTGAATCTGCTTCAATCTATCATCTAACATAAGTGAATAATACAGTGGTTAGTTTAATGCAAAAAAAATCTTGAATGGAATTATTTATATTCATCTTCAATTTGGTCACAAAATTTTTAGCTTGTGCATCCATAAAAATGATCCGTATTTGCACTTGCACTTGAAATAGTGAAATACACCATTAATCCAAAAAGTACAGAGACCTATTTTATTGCCAGTGAATCAGTACCAACAGTGGAGTATTATGCTGGCAGCTTGAACTAACAACACTGAACAATAGATGTGCATCTGACCAGTCACTTGTAAGTAGAGAGTGTTAAACAGTGGATGGGTGGTCACATCATGCCAGCGTTGTTCTCATCACAAATCACATTTGACCAACATCCCTAAATCATGTGTGTAATATGTTCACCAGAATCTTTTGAAGAAGAGAAAGGTTTGTGCAAAAATTGTCCCGCAAACCTTTTCTCCCAAAAAAAACAATGATGCTTGGACGCTTTTGCGAGTTGATTGAAATGCAAAATGAGGACATTTCTTTTCTCAAAAACATTATGACAAGTGATGAGACATAGTTGTTGTTAGTGGAAAACACTAATTTAGTGCTCAAACAGTTCACACACTAGGAAGACAAAGTACAGTAAAATTAGCAATGCACAAGTGGCCAGTGGAGACCGATGCTCTGGCCTGTGTATTCACTAGTTCCTACAGGGGGCACAGCCGCCAGGCTGCATATGCAACTGGTGTCATATTAGCAGGCCAGGTGGTCTCTAATGGCTGAATCAAACACAAATTTCACATGCAAACTACAAAACAATGCACACACAAAATTGGTAGTTACAGCTCACCTCTTCCGTTCAATGAAGTGAGCACTGTTCTTATGTCAGTTTCTTTTCTGCTCACCGTAAAGTTTGAGATATGAACTGGAGGACATTGTCTGTAACTAATATATGGAAGACCTTCTGTTGCAAAAATATTTGATAAAGCTGAAGTTATTGCGGTGGAGAAGTAGCTGGACAATGCACCACATATGGAAGCACAGAAAGTTAGAAAAGGACCTGAAAAATGTTCACAAATTTGTTCCCATGGCTGCTATGGATCTGTCAACGGTGACAAGGAAGTGCGCAGAGCCTCCTGATGGGTGTCACACTGTTGTCTTCACCATTTGCCCATCAATGTCTGGCAAGGAAATATTTCTACATGCTAATGCTTTTGTACATGACACACCCTAGTGGTAACCATGCAATAAACACACAACGTCACAGCGAAGGATGGAGGGCTCTACAACCTGGGAGCAGTGTTCTCTGTAGCTAACATCACCACTCCATCCCAAACAGAAAGATAAATTTGTAATGCAAAATAATTTCTCAAAGTATCGGAAGCATGGCCCAGAGGCTTGTTTGACCGCCATGTTGCACAAAAGAAACAACTTTGCTTAACACGGGATTGATAGCTACCACAGCTGCAAATTTAGTGCTAGTAATAGGGAAAGCATCAACAACATTTTGTTCTTCCATGGCTAAATGAAAACAGAGTAACATTAGCATGTTGCACCATAGGTTGGTAATGTATCTCTATTTGAATTTTGATAGGAAAAGAGCCCAATGCTGAAAGTTATGTGTGGCTTCTTCTGCCAAGAATACCAAAGGGTTAAAAAGAGATACCAGTATTTTGTGGTCTGTAATCAGGTGAAACTAAGAACCGTATAGAAAAATATGAAATAATTTAGGGCATACACAATTTCTGAAGCCTCTTTCTCTGTCTGAGAATAAAACTGTCATGCTTATTGTGCTGAATTTAAAGAGATAGAGGCATATGCAAAGGGTGTTTGGATCTGTTTGCATACTTCTGAGTGAGAATGGTGCCAATTAAAAACTGAGATGTGTCCGTCAGAAACAGAAGTGGCTGGTTCTGCAGGAAAGTGACTAAACAAGTAGGCAACTGCAGCTTAAATTTTAATGTGTGGTCACAAGCTGGGCACTAATGGAAAGGAACATCTTTACATAATAATGCATGGAATAATTGTGCCACAGTAGCAGCATCTTGTACTGATTTTGGGTAGTGCACAATTTTGAATAAAAATTCCTGTAATTCCGTAAGAGATGTGGGGTGTGGCAGTGTGGCAATAGCATCCATATGCTGGTGCCATGGATGAATTCCAGCTCATGACATTTAAAAATCCAAATAAATAATGGATGGTTGGAAAAACCTGTGTCTTGTCCAAATTGCACTTTTATCTTCCAGACTGTAAAACAGAAAATAAAGCATGAAATTCCTGCAAATTTTCCTCTGAAGAGGCACCAGATACTACTATGCTGTCTAAATAGTTGAGACAGTTTGGAACTGATGCAATAAGTGGCTGTAAAATGCATTGGAAACTAGCTGGTGAGGTTGCTATGCCAAAAGGCACAGACTGGTATAGATAAGGGCTAAATGGATTATAGGTAACTAGAAGGTGTTCAGGTTACTTGTCAAGTAGCAGCTGATAGATGTATCTCTGTTTTTGAAAAATAAGACCCCCAATAATTTTGCCAACAGCTTGCCCAGGGTACAGCCGAGGGTAGGTGTCAATGATAGACTGTGCATTAATAGATTTTTTTAGAGTAATTGCAGAGGTGTAATTTACCAGCATGTTTTTCTACCATTGCTAGTGGTGCTTATCATTCACATGAAGGAGGAGAACAAATACCATTGAGGGATTGAAGATGATCTAATTCTGCTTTTTCTTAACTCCATATAGTTACCAGTACCAGGGGGACCCATAAAAAATGGGGATGGGCAAATTGTATTAACGTAATATGAGCTTGAAATTCTGTTCCACAATCCAGCTCTGGAGAAAACAGATCAGAAAATTTGGCACAGAGCATCTGACTATTGGAATGAAATTTGATCTGGAACTAAATGCAGTACATCATTGGTGGAGAAGCAATACAGTTTGAAAGTGTCAGCATAAACATTGCCCACAAATAGGGATGTCAATGAACAAACCACAGCCTTGTAAGTCACAGGTGCAGAAAATAGTCCATGACTGGGAATGTATTGTTTGTTATAGCTCACTAGCCTCTGTGGAAGTGGGGTCAGAGAGGGAGGCCCCCCACCTTTCCCTTTCCAGGAGCCCATAGTTCTTTCATGAGCTCATGCGTGGCACATGTGAGGCTCCGAGGTATTGCAGCCCATTCTTCATTCTTCCTTCCTGGGCTGCATTTCCTTCACTTAGCCTCTCCCCCCACATCCTGGCTTTTTCCCCACTGCCTTCACCTGGCTATCCACCACATTCTCTGTGCTGGGGAGCGGACCGAGTGGTCCTTCTCCGCCTCTATCGCGCCTTAGTGTGCTCGAAATTGGATTATGGAAGCATAGTCTACTCCTCTGCTCGGCCGTCTATTCTTCGGCGTCTCGACTCTATCCACCACCGTGGATTACGTTTAGTGTCTGGAGCTTTTTACACCAGCCCTGTGGAAAGCCTTTATGCTGAGACTGCTGAACCTCTGCTGTCCAATCGGCTGGCAGTCCTTCTGAGTCGTTATGCTAGCCATCTGTCTTCCATGCCTGCTAATCCAGCCCATGACCTTTTTTTCGACACCTCCTTTGATGTCGGGTATGCAAGCCGCTCCTCCTCCCTACTACCCCTGGGAGTCTGCTTCCGTCAACTGCTCCATTCTCTCTCCTTCCACTTTCCTAAAACCTTCTTGACAACTTGGGGTACAGCACCGCCTTGGCACCATCCCTGGATCAACTTGCTCAGAGACCTATGTCAATTTCCCAAGGATGGTACCCCTACACTTGTCTACCATCGGGCATTTGCTGCTCTATGTGCACAAATGACGGAAGCCACATCTATTTACACCGACGGCTCGAAAACATCATTAGGTGTAGGGAGTGCCTATATTGTTGGCGACACCCCAAATCACTTTCGGCTTCCCGACCAGTGTTCGGTTTATACTGCGGAGCTTTACGCTGTTCTCCAGGCTGTCCACTACATCCGCCGCCATCAGCGGATACAGTACGTAATCTGCTCAGATTCTCTCAGCTCTCTCCTCAGTCTCCAAGCTCTTTACCCTGTGCACCCTCTGGTCCACCGGATTCAGGACTGTCTGCGCTTGCTCCACCTGGGGGGCGTCTCGGTGGCGTTCCTCTGGCTCCTGGGACACGCTGGTATCTGTGGGAATGAGGCAGCCGATATAGCGGCCAAGGCTGCAGTCTCTCTTCCTCGGCCAGCTATTCAGTCTCTTCCGTTTACCGATCTACGGAGCGGTTTATGTCACCAAGTTGCTCATTTATGGCATGCGCATTGATCAACACTTCCCCATAATAAATTGCGGGAAGTGAAAGCCCTTCCTTGCGCTTGGACCTCTTCCTCCCGAACGCATCGTCGGGAGGAGGTAATTTTAGCTAGACTCCGGATAGGGCATTGTCTTTTTAGCCATCGACATCTTTTAAGCGGTGTTCCTCCCCCACTCTGTCCCCACTGCTCTCAGCTGTGGACGGTCAGACACCTTTTAATTGAATGCCCCTATTTTAATCCGTTACGCTCCCATCTACAGCTATCGCCTGATCTATCGTTGATTTTAGCAGATGACACGCGCTCGGCTGACCGCGTTCTACAGTTTATTAGTGACAGTGAAATGACATCAGTCATTTGATTTTTTTTTTTTTTTTTTGGGGGGACAACCAACCCCTCTCTCTAGTGGATTTTTAAGCATTCCTTCTGCCTTTAGTTTCTCAAATTTTATGACTTTGTTCCCCTTGCTGCTGATTTTAAATTTCGTTTTTTTCCTGTTTCCTACGTCACGGGCTGGGCGCTAATGACCATAGAAGTTTTGCGCCCTAAAACCACAAACAAAAAAAAAAAAAAAAACAAAAAAAAAAAAAATTCTCTGTGCTGCTTGAGATTTTGTACCTCTCGCTTGTTACCTTTCATCCTTTTGGGCCCACCCTTAGGATTTGGCCTCCACTTCTAAATTTTCTATCTTTAATGTGTGCCATTTGGGGAAGAACTCCCTCCCTACCATCTATGGCATGGATTCCCCCTCCCCCCTCTTCCTTCCCTGCCATAACCCCCTCCATCATGTAAGATAACAAGCATGTTCAGGCTGTCCAAATGGTGGGGCTGTTATGTACCCATCTGGCTGAGCCCCTCCTGACAACACAGTAAACACACTATTTATATGTGAGCTGTTCCCTCCATGTGTGTACAAAGGAGTGGTTGCTTGTCGTCCTGGAGCAGTGGAAGTCTCAGCAATTACCGCTGTGCTACAGAGCTGTTGCTGTGGCTGGCGAATGCCCATGGGCAAAACCCCTGATCGGAGTGGGTGGTATTGAGGAAGATGGTTGGCATATGGATATTCTCTAATGGCCATCTCTTTGAGTGGTAGTGTATCATTGAATGCTGGTTCGTATCACCCTGCAGCCTTCCCTTCCTTGGCTACACCCTGGGAAGAGGGCCAGGCTTGCCATCTTGGAATGAAACCCTGGCCCCTCTAACTGACTGTACTAGAAGGGATAGGGACGCATTCACCTCCACAAAGCCATTGTTTTTGTGGAGAATATCGAGGGCAACATAGAGGTGGATTCTGTCAGTAAGATGCAGTTGGACATGCTGTTCATCAAAACTTCTCCTGCTGCCCAGTCTACAGCCCTCCACGATTGTGATCACCCTGGTGACATCCAGGTGTCTATTACCCTTCACCAGTCTCTGAATATGCTCCAGGGAGTGATGTTTCATAGACCTCATCCTACAAAATGATGACGAACTCCAGTCTAATCTGGAGTGACCACACATTTATTTTGTTCAACATTCCCAGGAGGGTCATAAATACAACCACTAAACCACTACAATTGTAGGCCCCTTTATTCTGGCTTTTGAGGGGGTAAGCCTTCATAGATGGTCAAGATTGTGTGTTACCAATGTGACATGAAGCCGTGCATTCCTCCACCTGTAAGGTGCTTGTGGCACTTATGTTTTGATCCGAAGTGTTCCTGGTGTATGGCGGACCCTGTGTGTGAAGACTGTGGCCACACATGCCGTGTGGGAAGCCCCTGTATTCCACTACCTAAGTGGGCAAACTGTCATGACTGTCACTCTCCACTCTCACAAGATCACTCATTTTATAAAAAAGAAAAGGAGATAGAGTTAAAATCCATTGGATTTTCTATCTTATATTGATTTTCACCAAAAATATTACCTAACACAACCTACTGTCAATTTCTTCTTTCATCTGTTGCGTCCTTTCCCCCTTCCAACTGTATCTTTACTCTATACCCATCCACTTCTCATTTCCTCTTCCCTTGTAGTTGCCACACCCACCCTTCTGGGTGTTGTTCAACCTTCCTGGCCATATCCTATGGGGTGCTGCATATACTGATTCATTGGTCCTTGCAGAACACCTCGGAACACACTTTGCAACAGCTTCAGTGTCCTCTTCCTATCTTGCTACCTTCCTCTGCCAGAAACACTGAGTTGAAGAAACCCACTTCTGTTCATCCCCCACTGAGCAGAATCCTATAATGAACCTTTCACTGAATGGCAATTCCAGCAAGCTTTTACCTCTTCACAACATGGCACCATGCTCAGATTCTAACCACAACCAGATTATCCAACACTTGGGTATTACCCATAGGCATCATCTACTCAGGGTCTTCAACTGTATTTGGCTTGTGGGTGCCATCCCTTCACAATCTGCCATCCACCTGGCCTCTGCATGGGCTCTCCCCCACAGTTTCCAGTTTTCTCCCTACAAAATGCTCGTCACGAATTTTTGCTGCTTACCCTCAGCACCAATTGATCAAAGACTTTATTTAGGCAACCGAAGCCTCAATGCTATAGCACAGTCCTGTTTCTTTGGTCTTACTTTTGATAAAAAGCTGGCATGGATGCCCCATATTCTCCACCTGAAGACACCCTGCATGTGGAAGCTTAATGCTATCTGCCCCTGGCCACACCTCTTGGGATGCAGATCAAGCTTCTCTTCTCCATCTTTACTATGCTCAGGTTTTGTCCACACTAGATTATGGCTGTCAGGTTTATGACTCAGTGGTTCCTTCCACTCTGAAACTACTTGACCCTCTTAATTGTTATGGGGTTCATCTGGCTTTATGTGTGTTTTGCGCTAGTCTTGTCAACAATCACCCTGCAGAAGCAGGGATTCCCTCTCTATATGTATGACCGAGCCAACTCCTGGTTTCTTATGCAACAGCCATTTGGTGATACCCTGATGATCCCTTGTACCCCATCTTCTTTGCAAATGAGGTATGTCTCCCTCCTGCTACCCACCATAGGGTGGGATTGCTGGTTGGAGTGCATCTCACTTCCTTCTGTCCGGATTTTCATCTCTACTCACTGGAAATGGCCTTGTGTATTTCCTCCTCCCCCTTCCCGCCCAGCCCAATTTGATGGACCCTCGAATGGTTCAAATGGCTCTGAGCAATATGAGACTTAACATCTGAGGTCATCAGTCCACTACAACTTAGAAATACTTAAACTTAATTAACCTAAGGACATCACACACATCCATGCCTGAGGCAGGATTCGAACCTGTGACTGTAGCGGTCACGCGGTTCCAGACTGAAGTGCCTAGAACTGCTTGGCCACACCGGCTGGTGATGGAGCCTTGACCACAGATGCAGACTGACCTATTTGACGGTCCTAGGATCTCCGTCTGCCCTATGATATTCTGGAATCTTGTACATTCTGTCCTTGAAGAGTTCCCGGATGCTATCATCTTCAACAATGATAGTTCTAAAATGGTAAATTTGTGGGGGGGGGGGGGGGGGGTGTATGCTTTTGTCTCCTATTGCACAAATCACCATTTACTGCTGGTATTACGTAGTGTGTTCACATCAGAGTTGCTTGCCATTTTCAGGGCCCTCCATTTTGTTTTTTAGGCCTCCCTCCATAGTGTTTTAATATATCTGGCTCAATATGCAGCTTGCAACCCATTAACTGATGCTGCCCTCGTCCCCCTTTGGTCTCTGCCATCTATGACCACCTCTGTGCCCTTTCCTGTGCTCCTGCTCTGTTGTCTTTCGCTGGGCCCCAAATCATGTGGGCATCCCCAGGAATGAACAGGCTAACAATTTGGCTGGTGACACAGATACTCAGCACCATTTGCTTTCATGATTTTAGGTGCAGCTATGCTAATCTAATCTAGGTAAACATCAAACATCTTTTCCCAAAAGTGAAATGACATATGGTGCTCGATGCTCTCTGTAATAAACTACACACAAACAAGGAGATTACTGCAGTTTCGTACTCTTCCTTCAACTCATCTTGGAAGGAGTCCACTGTCTTATGATACCTGCACATTGGTCATACTGGGCTCATCCACTGTTTTCTATTGCATAATCAGCCACCCCACAATGTGCTCATGGAGCCAGAATGCCAGTATCCCATATATTGGTGGAATGTCCCCTCTGTCTTATGCAAGTAACTTTTGAATTATGGAACTGATGACCTTGCCGTTTAGTTCCATAACTTTGCCTCGGTCAATTCTCAGACCTACTTGGATTTGGATTCTCCCTCTCTGTTTGACTGATTGATTAATAATGCTTCTGCACCCATGTCGACCTGAATTCCCAGTGGTTTGTTAATGCATTCTCATAAGTCATTGGCTAGTTGCAAACATTGCGTTCTACCATCTGGCACCTAGAGTACTGTTCTTGCTACATCTCGCTCCATGAAGGACATAGCCATGCAGACATGCCACCTCAATTTCAGCTATGAGGTTGTGAAACCGACTAGTGTTATGGTAGCAATGCCGTCCTTCCATCCAGCTGCGCAGCAAACCATCAAACTCGCGTGTCACAAAGTGAAATTACCAGCTATACAACCGGCAAGTTGGAAAGGGCAGAACGAATACTCCTGTGAAGACTTCCTATGTCCCTCCAGCCAACCAACACCTGAGTCTTTCTCTGCTAACTGCAAAGGCTTGAAGAAGTCCAACGAAGGCAAATAGTCTGTTTCTCTGCTGACTGAATAGCCTCCTCAGCGGTGTCACCAGGTGATACCTTTGCTTGACCAGCCTCTGTGTTGCTGGTGTGGAATACCAACCATTTTTCTACATTGGAATTAGCAGGCCGACAGCATAAGAAAGCCAATACTTATGTGGAGCAGGATCCTCCTGCCTCTGTGCCCTGTAGCAGCCAGTCTTCGTCAGCTGGCCCTCGAGAGCCGCTGAAGTGACACCTCTTCATTTTTTCCTCATCCTGACTCTTCTCTGATGGAACATTCACGGCCTTTCATACAACAAAGAGGATTTACAGTTGCTTATAGAACTACAGCGTCCACATGAGCTCTTCTTCAGGAAACGAAATTGCATTCACATGAGTCCTTTGAGTTTTTGCATTTCTTCTGAGTCTGTTTTGACCCCCCACCTCCGAAAACAGCATTTCATCTCATGGAGGAGTGATGCTGCTCATATGGCATGACGTTCATAGTTAACCCATCTCCCTGACTACCCACCTTTGAGCTGTTGCAGTTTGCCTCTTCCTTTTTCACTTGACCTCTTCCCTTTGTACCATTTATATCCTGCCATCATTCAGTGTCACCCGGGCTGACCTCCTGCAGCTTACTGGACATTTCTTCTGCTTGGTGACTAATGTACAACATCTCCTTTGGGGTTCTCCCAGAACCCGTCGGAGAGGTGCCCTCTTTGGTGACCTTAATTAACTTAATCTCTTCTGCCTTAACACAGGAGCATTGAGGTTCCTTTCTGACTCCTCAAACACCTATTCCCATTTGGACCTATCCTACTGCACTGCCCAGCTTGCCCATCATCTCAAGTGGTCTGTTCTTTCTGGCACCTACTTGAGCGACCATTTCAGTTGTGCTATCCATTTGGTCACTCCTACCCCACCTGCGTGCACATCCAAATGACAGCTTGCTAAGGCTGATAGGTGGCTTTTCTCCTCCACGGCGACCTTTGATGAACAAAATTTCAAAAATTGTGATGACCAGATGGAATGTCTTAAAAAGGTCATCGTTACTGCTACTTAACGTTCCAGTCCCTACATGTCCTCCTTACCATGCAGTGTCCCTGTCCCTTGGTGGACTGATGCATGCCATGACACAATTTGCATGCAAAGATGTGCTCTCTATATTTCTTATGGTGATCCTATGATGGCAAACTGCATTTATTACAAACAAATGCTTGCACAATGTTTTGTTCCTCGTAATAGGAAAAATGGTAGCTGGATTTCATTCACTTCTTCTTTTAACAGCTCCACCTGCTGCTCTGTCACATGGGCTGACCCCTGATGGCTATTTGGAACCAATATCTATTCCCCAATATCCACTCTGACAGTAGCATACGATGTTATCTTGGAACCTATTGCTATCTCCAATACCTTGGGCCACCATTTTTCGGAAATTTTGAGCTCTTCCTCATATCACACTGCCTGCTCAATTGGAAATGAGTGGAGGAGGCTTGGACAATACCCTTCCCTTCTCCAAATTGTGAGTGCTACAATGCTGCCTTTACTATGAGGGAGATAGATCATGCTCTCCGTTCATCCTGATCCTCCACCCCAGGGCCAGACTCCGTTCATATTCAGATGTTGAGGCATCTTTCTTTTGAGGGCAAACACTTTCTGATTAATATGTACAACTCCAGCTATGCAGAGGGAGCATTTCCCTGAAACTGGCGTGAAGCCACTGTCATAACCATACCTAAGTCTGGTAAGAACAAACACCTTCCTTATAGCTACTGCCCCATCTCTCTCATCAGCCCTATTTGCAAAGTGATGGAATGTATGATTCATGCCCGGCTTGTATGATGGCTCGAGTCTCACAATCTATTAACCATTGTACAGTGTGGATTTTGCGTGCGTCATTCTTCAGTTCACCATCTCAACACTTTGTCCACACATGTCATGAATGGCTTTCTGTGGAAATCCCCAACTGTAGCCTTGTTTCTCGATTTGGAGAAGGCCCGCAACACCCACTGGAGGACTGGTATCCTCCGTAAGGTCTACACTTGGTTCCATCCTGAGCATTGTCCTCTTTGCAATTGCCATTAACCTTATAATGGTCTGCCTCCCACCAAGCATCTCCACTTCCCTTTTAATTGAGGATTTCTCCATGTATTGCAGGTCTCCATGGGCCTGTCTCATTGAGTGGTGTCTTCAGTGATGTTTCGATTGTCTTTAGTCAGGGAGCATCGTTAATGGCTTTCTTTTTTCACTGACAAAACCCTTCGTATGAATTTTTGGTGGCACAGTTTGTTTCTCCCACGATCTTTACATCTGGCGCCAGTTCTCTTCCATTCATTGAAACTACAAATGTCCCGGGGCCCATGCTCGATAGGAAATGCTCTTGTTCCTCTCACGCATCTTACCTGGCAGTCCCCTGTATGCAGTCCTTCAATGTCCTACGTATCATCGATGGTTCTTGCTGGAGTGCAGATCAAACCACACTCTCCTGCTTGCACCGGTCACTTGTCTGTTCGAAATTAGGCTATGGGTACTTCGTTTTTGCATCTGCACACCTATCCCTCTTATGCCATCTCAACACTATCCACCATCATGACATGCATTTGGTCACCAGCCCCTTTTACACTAGCCCATTTGAGTGTCTCTATGCAGGAGCTGCTTAACTACCATTTTCTTACCACCTTGACTTTGTCCTCAGCAGGTATGCATGCAGTTTGTCTTATATGCATTGCCACCCATCCTGTGCCACCTTCTTCAATGACTCCTTTGATTGCCAGTATGGGGCACGTCCCTCTTCTGTTACCTCGTTTTTGGCTTTTGCTCCTAAAGACCCTACTCCATTCTGGCTGTATTCCATTCAGTTTCACAAACTTCACACAGAATTTCACGATAGCACCTTTGCTTGCACTGGTGGTTCTTGGACTGACCATGGCATTGGGTGTGCCTCTATCATGGGTGCTGATGTTTCTCGCTATCGGATTCCAGAACACAGGTCAATATTTACAGGAGTGTTCCTCACCCTGTATCAGGCTGTGGAGTACATCCAGCAACACTGGCTTTTCAATTGTGTCCTGTGCTCAGACTTGCACAGCACACAGTGGCTTCAAAGGTGCTGAGAATCACCCATCCCTCGATGCAGCAGGTACAGGAAAACTGTCAGTTGCTCACTCTTGATGGAGGGACTGTGATGTTTGTGGTTTCCTGGCCATGTCCATCTGTCTGGAAACGAGGCTGCTGACACTGCTGCCAAGGCTGCAGTCCTTGTACCCCGGTCCACTTACATTCCATCCGATGATCTATCTGTTTCAGCCTGTCAGGAGGTGGTGCCACTTTGGCATCGCCACAGGCCCTCCCTCCATGGGAATAAGCTCCAGATTATTGATCCCATTGTCCCCAAGTTGTTAAAACTTCAGCTTTGTGATGGAATGCCCATTTTTTAACTATTTAGGTTCCCACTTGGATTTGTACTAATTGCAGCAATATGGCGAAGGCCATTTAATTTTTAGTTCTTTACCTCCATTTCTCTATGGTGTATTTTATAATTCTTTCTCCGTGTCCCTGTTTTTAGCTGTCTTCTCTTACATTGATTGGGACTGATGTGTATTCATTTATTAACCCCTCTCTGTCTTCATGTTCTATAGTTTTGCCGGCCGAAGTGGCCGTGCGGTTGAAGGCGCTGCAGTCTGGAACCGCAAGACCGCTACGGTCGCAGGTTCGAATCCTGCCTCGGGCATGGATGTTTGTGATGTCCTTAGGTTAGTTAGGTTTAACTAGTTCTAAGTTCTATGGGACTAATGACCTCAGCAGTTGAGTCCCATAGTGCTCAGAGCCATTTGAACCATTTCTATAGTTTTGAGATGGGCACATATGTCCCTAGATGCTTTTGCATGCTAAAATGAAACAAACAGTGCACACATTTGAATTTGTTAGATTTTACATTGGGTTGCAGTGTGCAGGTCAAGCAAGTCTCCCAGTGTAGAGGAGTAATACAGGAGAAGAATGTTCTGTAACAAGTGTTTATTTTCACTGTATTAGTTAGCTTTCCTATCTGAGAAGGAATTGTGGGGTGCACACACACACACACACACACACACACACACACACACACACACACGTGTGCCGTTTGGTGGCCCAAAGAAATCGCATACCATGTCCAGTGTTCCTAGTGAATTCCTGATAAGTGAAATGTTTCATGTATTGGCGATCACCAATCTGAAACGATGAACTGCACAATGAGAATATCCCGCTATTGCATAGTCCTGATATATGAATGCATGAGCCCCACAGGCTTTCCTCCACATGCATGCAGTATTGTCGTAGCCCTGTCCTCAGGAAATTATTACCAATTTTTCAATTACACATCGAGCTAGTCCTTAGCCAGTCACATCAACCACTGGAATAAATTACAGGAAATCTTCATTAATATCAAGATCCAAGGAATAGATACAGAGAGATAGTTGCTCTATTCTAGCAATTTCAGCAGTTTGATCTGCAAGAATATTGCAACATTTGGCATCATTGGTTATTGATGCAACAGCTGATCAGATTTTGGATTGGGGTCCTTAATGTAATTCTTTTCATATATACCAGTTCCTTTCAAAACTTACTTGTAGGTTTTCATCACCTTTCACAAAATATTTTGTAATTTCGAGAAAATTATTCATCTTGTCGTCTTGTTTGTCAACTTTGGTAGTCCCAAAGCCTCTGTGTCCCAATCATACCATTTCCTGATATACACAAAGAATCATTGCTTGATGATAAGGACTGTACATGTTGTATCCCTTTCCATCTGCTCCACAAGGCCTTGGTCCAGGCAATGTTTCATATTGTTTGTCATGTTCACCATCATGTGAATAAGTCACATTCAATTACAAAGGCTTGTGATAAGTGTTGGTTGTATGTATGTTGAAATATTAGAGTGTATGCGTTCACTCTGAGAACATGGAAGAGACCAGGGCTGGAACATTTTGATGACTACCTTTTGCATAACTAGCAGAAAGCAGCATAATCATTTTTGGAACAGTATACCAACCAAAGATATTTCTTCATCCAACTTAGACTAAACATTCAACATTGACCACTTTGCAAACTGAGGGGAAATTTATAAGTTGTGTTGGGCACAAAATTTTTTGGAAATATTGTAGCGTGATGCGCTCATCAACTTTTTCATTATTTGATAGTAAACAATCACTTGTGTTGTACTTGCAGCCATGTAGAAAGTTGTCAGAGGTTGATGTGTCAGTTAAAGGTGTTGATTTTGTATCAGGACCCAACAAAGGTGATTCTGAATTAGCATTAAAGCTTCTATTGCTTTAAAACAACATTTGTAGCAACTGTGGTGGATCATCCATTATCCAAACCTGAGAGGAAAGAGTTTGTTCTAGTTATAGAGATTTTGAGAAGTACTTAAAATATCATCAGTGAAAGAGTCAGCAACTGAAATTGTGTGTAACAGAGCAAAAGCTGAAATACTTAACACTGTTTTTAAATGTTTTGTTACAAAGGAAAAACCATGAGTATTGTCCTCATTTAAACCTCATACTGCTGAAACAATGAGTGATATTGTTATTAAAAGTCCAATTGGTTTTAAAAAAGCTTAAATCATTGAAATTGAACGAAGCTCCAGGAACTAGTGGAATCCCTATCATATTCTATACTGAATTTTTGGTTGAGTTAGCCCCTTTTTCTAACTACAGGGTGAGTCATAAATAAGGAAAAATATGTCTAGGACCGCATGCTACTATGCATAACATGTGACACATCATTGTAAATTTTGTTCTCCTTGATGTGTTGTGTATGTAAAGCAAAAACACATGTTAATCATTGAATGAGATACCGACGAGCCTCACGATCATGACATGTCATTCACCCATAGATACAACACATGACACACCATTGAGCTGATGTGTATCTGTAAGTGTTTGAAAGATATGAGAGAGAGAAAATCCCATCCCAATGTATCTGAAATTGTATCAGAACTTGGGAATCACACATTGCAGGTTGTAATGGAGTGTACAGTCGCATGTTAGGGAATGTGTGCCCTGTAAGCAGAAAGAGTGGTCAACGGTGGAAGTAAAACCGCAGCATGCACGATGTATTTACAACACCTCTGCAATGGTCACTCTGCTGGATACTCGCCATGTCAACAGTTGCTACCAGCCGCATCGCAGTGTTACTACAGTACCGTGGCAAGTTTCACAAATGAGGAATACGCCGATGTCCACCTCACCTACAGGCTTGCAGATGGAAGAGCTGATGTTGCAAGGCAACTGTATCCCAAGAGGATTCCTAGCCGGCACCTTCCATCCACAAAATCGTTTTACTCTGTGGACAGGCGCTTGAGGGAGTATGGTGCTTGTGTAGCACTTCCAGGATGATGTGGCCATGACCGACAGTTGATGTACATTGCGGATGATGAAGGAAAAGTGTTACAAACCATTGCGGAGGGTTAACAATAAGCACCAGGTCTATAGCCACTGTGGTTGGCATGTCACAATCTACAGTACTCCATAGAAACCAGTACCATCCCTTTCACATGCAGAAGGTACAGGCATTATTGCTAGATGACTACCAGAGGAGGCTGGACTTCTGCAACTTTATCCTACGGTGTCAGATCTACAATCAGCATTTTTCACATACAATACTGTTCACCGACAAAGCCTATTTCATGAAGGAGGGTATAGTGAATTCGCATAATTGGCACCAGTGGGTGGAAGAAAACCCCCACAGCACAGTGATACGAGGCTACCAACAACAATGTGGTGTCAATATCCGGTGTGGTATTATTGATCACCATCTCGTAGGGCAACATGTGCTACCACAAAGGCTTACAGGGGAGCGGTATCTGCATTTCCTAGATGTTACATTCCCATAATTGTTGGAAGACGTTAGTTTGGTCTTTCATGTGAACCTGTGGTCCTGTGGTACATGCGTGATGGTGCGCTCGCTCACCTGCACAGTACCTTCCCTTCAAAATGGGTGGCTTGTGGAGGCCCTTTAGCATGACCAGCAAGATTGCCAGACCTGAATCCACTGGATTTATTTTTGTGGGGCCATCTGAAATCTGTGATTCATGAAGGAGAGGTTGTTGATGTCAACACCCTTCAACCCAGAATAAAACATGCCTGTGATATTATGCAAAGAGATACAGACATGTTGGATCATGTTCAGCAATCCTTCCTGCAAATAGTTCAACTTTGCCACACACGTCGTGGCTGTCATTTTGAACAGTACTTATAAACCGGCACTGCAGCTTCTGGTCGTGTGTTTCTATGTTAGTTTTGATTTGTACAGCTGTATTGTATTCGTTTGTGTGAACTGCCACATACCTATGTAGTAGTATTTTGTATTCTGCATCTATGTACTCTTTTCTTAAAACTAAGTCTGGACACAAAAACCAAATTATAAAACATGCATGTACAGTAGTGCAGCCCCTCCTCATGTTCGTTTCCCTGTGCCAACTAGCCATGATACATAGTACCGGCCAGCGTAACTGGTATGAGATAGATGTGGGTGCTATCGTTGCTCGCAATGTCATGTACACTGTTGCTTGACGCTGATGCCTTGCCTTCTCGTGAGTGGCTAAACTACCTACAACACTCGCATAGCCAATGTCGGCACACAGTAACACCCAAATGTCCACTTCGTATTTCCACATTTTTACCATTCAATTGCATTGTCATTTATTGACATAGGAACATGCGAGCTCAGTGTGTGACAATTTGCACAACATATTTGTCCTCATTTATGACTCACCCTGTATATTTTATCATAGATCTCTTGAACAAAAACACATGCCCAGTTCTTGAAAAAAGGCACAGGTCACACCCATCTACAAGGAGTATAGTAGAAGTGATCCACAAAGCTACCATGCAGTATCCTTCATACTGACTTGTGCAATCTTAGAGCATATTCTGAGATCAAACATAGTAAGGTATCTTGAACAGAATGACCTTCTCAATTGCAATTATCGTGGTTTCTGAAAACACTGGTGAATTGTAATTCAACTTGCATTTTTCTCACATGACATCCTAAAAGCTTTGGATCAAGGTAGTCAGGAATACATAATGTTTCTTCATTTCTGGAAAGCACTTGACTCGGTACCTTACTTACACTTTTTTGTCAAAAGTGCAATCATATGGTGTATTAAGTGAAGTTTGTGAATTGATTGAGGACTTTTTGGTAGGGAGGAGGCAGCATGCTATTGTGGATGGAGAGTTATCATCGTAGGTAGAAGTAACTTCGTGTGCTCCCCAGGGAAATGTGTTGGTACTCTTGCTGTTCATGTTGTATAGAAATGACTTTATAGACAATATTAATAGTAACTTCAGACTTTATGCAGATGATATGATTATCTATAATGCAGTACTATCTGATGGAAGTTGCATAAATATTGTACATCTTGATAAGATTTCAAAATGGTGCAAAGATTGGCTACTGGTTTTATATGTTAAGAAATGTGAAGTTTTGCACGTCACAAAATGAAAAACCAGTAGAATCTCATGACTATAATATCAGTGAGTCACAGTTGGAATCAACCAACCCAAAGAAATACCCATGTGTAACACTTTGTAGAGATATGAAGTGAAATGATCACATTAGTTCAGCTCTGGGTAAAGTGGGTGGTAGAATTGAGTGTATTGATAGAATACAGGGGAAGTGCAGTCAATCTTTGTATGGTAATATACTGTATCCACACCCTCCACCTAGCAGTTTCCACCCCCTCCTTCCCATTTTCAAGTCCAACCTTGTTTATTTGCAGCCAACTGCTGTATACTAACAAATGCTGTGGCAAAAAGCTTTGTGTGACATTTAATTGTACCTGTCTTCAACTTGACGGGCCTTTTTTATGATATGCAGCAATCTGTCTTTCTTTACATTGTTTATACAACTGGAAACATGTACTGTTACTACATACCAGAGCGCGTCATTTAAATAAATGAACTTGAATGCCTTAAAAAAGAAAATAAACTCTGATTACTGTTAATCAATCACAACTTATGACCAAGCCATTTATAGGCAATTACTTGTTGAGCAGAGATACATTTGGAAATAGGCTGTCATTGACATATTATACCAGGATAACTCACTTCTTCACACATTGTAGCAGAGGTGTTGGTAATTCTTATTTTCTGCCTGTAGTATGAAGATGTTGACTGCAGGTGTAAAAAAAAAAAGTAAAAAAAAAATCTGAGCTTCTTGTCATGAAGTCCGAACTACTAATTTCCCTATGAACTTTTTATGTATATAGTTCTGCCTTCAGTTGATCTCTGCTTCTAATGATTCTTTCTCTATTAAATTTTTGTAATGCTACAGGGATTTTGTACAGCTTACTGAAACTGAGATTACAAATAATAGTGTTCACACAGATTTCCTGTAGACAAGATTGCTACTGACTGACCCAGGTGTACTCTTTAAAGTTTCACTAAGTTGTGATACACGTGAAATTGGTTCTACACATTTCCTCTATAACAACTTTGTTAATATCTGTTAGTTGTATGTTCTTCTTTGACAACAGGTTTGACCTTAATATAAGTTTTATTTACAATTTTATCTAATACAGTTTTGTTCCTTTCAGTTCATTCCTAACTTTTTCATAATGGGAATTTATTGTATCTTTTGATTTTTCTATAGTAGCGTCATGACTAGATTTAGTTGTGTATCTCAAAATATCATTGACAGATTTTATTGTAGATGTGAAGTGGTCATGACTGGAATTAACTGCAGTTCTCAAAGAGTTGTACCTCACATTAATTGTATTGCTTCAAGAATTATAACTGTAATCTATAGTATTTTCTTAATTTAGCATTTTAGACATGAAAGTGTCATGGCTGGAACTGCTGACTGCAAATCTTTCATTTTGGCTGACAATTCATTCACCAAATCTGGTTCTTCTTAATTTTTTGACATTTTGATTACGTAAATACTCATTTTGAAACAGAAAAATGTGAAACTGGATGTTGTACTTATCTTTGTCCTTGCTTCATCCCATTGTTTCGCAGTCCTTTGCCAGTTTAATTACCTTTCTTCATTTGACCACTCTTGAAGATAATTCACACATTTTGTTTCTAGGTCCAGTATTTTTATCTTCCTTTTTGCTGTGGTATTTAACATGTAAACAATATTTTTAATTTATGAAAGTCATAAATAATATCAGTACTTTGTCTGCCACAAAGGATGCCAGTCCGAGCCCATAGGTTCCATAAGGAAACTAGAAAACTGTTTGTTAAGTCTGTTTGTTGTAGAATATCAACAGTGAGACAATACTCATCTTTCCCCTTCAATGCCACAGTTGCAGTTGTTTTTGTGGTACCTCATTTCCTTAAAAAAATTGGGGTATGGTCTTACTGATAGTAGTCCTGGATTTCGTGAAAGTTTAACATCATCACATTACCCACCTCCTTGCTGTGCAAGGAGCGATTACTTACAAAGACTAATTCAAGCAAAAATAAAACTTGACTATATGTGTATGATGGGAGAGACTGGCTGGGCACTAGTCTCTAACAATCGAGGATGATACAGCCATATACCAGGAGCAGTTTTGGGTGATGTAATCACAATTCCATGCTGGTATGTTTCTCTATTAAACTGCAAGTGGGGGATGATAGGGTAATGTAAGAAGTAGGGGCATAGTGTAAGAAGTTGGGGGAATTCAGTGCAGGAAAATTTTATTACGGAAGAAACACCGAAAACATCTCGGGATCCGACGGTCGTCACTCCGCCCGTTAACACCGAACGTTAATGTCGCTGGGGGATATACAACTTTATGTCCTTAATGTTGTACTTTCCTGTCTCTGATTCCATTACAGGATCAAATAAAAATGTTTCAGGATGTACTATTGTTTGAACTCGGTAGGGTCCCTCATATTTTTAGAAAAACTTGTGTCTCTTTCCTCAGGGCAGAGCTCTGAAGATGCTGTTTTACGAGAACTAGTTCATCGACCTTGTAGTGAGGTTTGATAGTCTTCTCATTACGTCTAATCACTCATTGTTGCGCCTTTTCAACTAAATTTTTAGAACCCATTTCCTGTTTAAGTTCGTAATCTTCAGTAGGCTTTTCAGGCCAAATGAAACATTTAATAAGAGGTTCTCCTGTAAAGGGTTTGCCTATTACTTCTAAAGGTGTTAACCCTGTTCATAAATGTGGTAGTATATTTAAAATAAGTTTAAAGTCTTTGATCTTTGTTGCCCATAAGGTATGTTTTTTTCATGGCAGTAGGTGTGGCATAATTTCACAAAATTTTTCATTACCTGTTCACACAAATTTGGGGACAGGTTATAGTTGGATATTAACACTTCACAAATACCTTCCCATGCTAAAAATTCTTTAAAATCATTACTAACAAATTGTGGTCCATTATTGGAGAGAAACAGTAGGGTTTTCCTACCTCCAGAAATTACTAACAAATTGTGGTCCATTATTGGAGAGAAACAGTAGGGTTTTCCTACCTCCAGAAAGTATTGTAGCAAACAGTGTATAACTGTTTGTTGACCAACACTCTACGAAGACTAAAATGTATGACATTCCTCCCTTTCCTTTCAGAATAGGTACTAGGAAATCTGCTGCTGTAAGTTTGTGTATAGACTTTGGAATGATTGGATACACATGAGTGAGTGTTCCTCTCTTTCACCTTCTGAAAGGCTTCACAAGGCCAAATTAATGATGCTACTTTATGTCCTAGCCTTTTAAAGTAACAGAACTTATTCATACGAGCTATACATTTCTTTATTCTAAAGTGTCCATTCCATGTACGAACATACCACACAATTTCATCTTCCATTAACTTCAGAATGCATAAAAGCCATTGTTGCAATCTTATACTATCCCACCAAAATAAAATATGACCCATAATTTTCCATTTCTCTGCTTGCTTAGGAGGCAAGGGATTCCTAATACATGTAGCAAACATCTTGGTAAAAATAGGGATCATGTTCTTTATGCCATCTTTTGTATCCTGGTGTGTGGATACTCTACTGTCAGAAAATTAATTGCAAAAATTACACCAGATCACTTTTAACTCTTCCATGTCTATATGTAACCTAGACAAAGTGTCTGGTACAATATTCTCCAAACCTTTTACATACTGTGTTCTAATGTCATATTCTTGTAGGAACAACATCCATCACATTAATCTAGTATGTAACAAATGACTATTCATCAAAAAAGATAGAGCGTGATGATATGCGTAAATATGGATTTCTGCCCCCATACTAGTGTTTGGAATTTTTGGATACTCCATATTAATGCTAATAGTTTTTCAGTAGCTTTGTAGTTTACATCATATTTATTAAGACTATGGGTAGCAAAAGCTATAGATATGTGATTTACACTATCTAGACCCCACTCTTCTTGGAATAGTTCTGCCGTGATCCCATTAACAGATGCATGGGTTGCAATTTTAAAAGGTTCACCCAGACTCGGATTATGCAATATGGGTGCTTCTACTAATGCTCTTTTTACATTTACAAATGCATTATTTGCCTCTAGATCCCTAACCAATGGTATTTTCTTTCGTAACAAATGTAAAACTCTTGTGTCATTTAGTTCTTGTCTCCTAATATAATGTCTATAGTACCCAGCCATTCTGATAAATCCCTTCAGTTGCCTCACGTTTTTAGGGGTGGACATTCTTCAGGAGCTTTTATGCACCCAGGATCTGGTCTAATCCCCTGTACCCCTACGAGATGCCCTACGAACTTTAACTCTTGCCTCTCAACATGTGACTTAGACAGTTTCACTGTAATAACCTTTTCTTTAAATTTTTTCAGTGATAGGCGATGTTCTTCCCAGTTAGCTGAGATTAGGAGAATATAATCGACATATATTATTAAATATTATATATAAAAACAAAGATGACGTGACTTACCGAACAAAAGCGCTGGCAGGTCGATAGACACACAAACAAACACAAACACACACACAAAATTCAAGCTTTCGCAACAAACTGTTGCCTCATCAGGAAAGAGGGAAGGAGAGGGGAAGACGAAAGGAAGTGGGTTTTAAGGGAGAGGGTAAGGAGTCATTCCAATCCCGGGAGCGGAAAGACTTACCTTAGGGGGAAAAAAGGACAGGTATACACTCGCACACACGCACATATCCATCCACACATACAGACACAAGCAGACATACTGCGGAGCCTTACGCTGTTCACCAGGCTGTCCACTACATCCGCCGCCATCAGCAGATACAGTATGTTATCTGTTCAGATTCTCTCAGCTCTCTCCTCAGTCTCCAAGCTCTTTACCCTGTCCACCCTCTGGTCCACCGGATTCAGGACTGTCTGCGCTTCCTCCACCTGGGGGGCGTCTCGGTGGCATTCCTCTGGCTCTCGGGACACGTTGGTATCTGTGGAAATGAGGCTGCTGATATAGTGGCCAAGGCTGCAGTCTCTCCTCTTCGGCCAGCTATTCAATCGATTCCCTTTGCCATTCTACGGAGCGTTTTATGTCGTCGTGTTGTTGTTTTATGGCACACACATTGGTCGACACTTCCGCATAATAAATTGTGGGACGTGAAAGCTCTTCCCTGTGCTTGGACTTCCTCCCGAACGAGTCATCGGGTGGAGGTAATTGTAACTAGACTCCGGATAGGGCACTGTCTTTTTAGCCATCGACATCTTTTAAGCGGCAATCCTCCCCCACTCTGTCCCCACTGCTCTGAGCTGTGGATGGTAAGACACCTTTTAATTGAGTACCCCTATTTTACTCCGTTACGCGCCCGTCTACAGCTATCGCCTGATATATCGTCGATTTTAGCAGATGACACGCGCTCGGCCGATCGCGTTTTCGAGTTTATTAGTGACAGTGAAATGACGTCAGTCATTTGAAGCTTTTCTTGGGGACAACCAACCCCTTTCTGTAGTGGATTTTTAAGCCTTCCTTCTGCTTTTAGTTTCTCCAATTTTTTGAGTTTCGTTCCCATTGCTGCTGGTTTCCATTTTCCGTTTTTACTGTATCCTAAGTCACGGATCGGGCGCTAATGACCATAGCAGTTTTGCGCCCTAAAACCAAAACAAAAACAAAAAAAATACTGACCTACACTGAGGCTAAGAGAGAATTTGAACGCTTGCATCCTGTGCATATGACATCATCTTACCCTGCTGCTACAACAGTTCTGCAACCATTAACTCCGCAAACCTAGGTCACCTCTTAGAGCTGGAAGACTACACCTGCACCCTTGATGGTGGGGCTTTTAAGCCAGAGAAGTGTAAGTCTTCTTTGGCTTTTCTCACTAGGAATGGGTCTCTTGGGTCACTCTGTTCCCAGGTTTCTTATAGTGGGGAAGATGACACCTGCCAGTGGCTGAAGAGCCCAAAAGGAGCTGGTCATAGGGCTTCACGCTCATCCTCAGTCCCGGAGACTGAGTCAGGGAAACCCAAGGAGCAGTGAGAGAAGTCCAAAAAGAAAACCCCTAAGACCAAGGAAACTGTGGTGGCAGCCACAAACTCTGTGGCTGAGGATGGGGTGGAGATTTTGGCGTCTCCCGAGGACCTATATCTTGCCAGACCCTCAGGCACAATGGATAGAGACTGCTCAGGCAACAAATTGGTGCCAGCAGGTGACTCTGAGGCATAATCTGCCTCATTGAATGTTCCTTGCCTTCCCAGTCTCACGATGTCATCCTCCAGTGGAATTGCAGCGGTCTTTTGCACTGCCTGGCTGAACTACGGCAACTGTTCAGTTTTACAACTACTATCTGCATTGCCCTCCAGGAAACCTGGTTCCAAGCAATGCGGACCTCTTCCCTTCACGGCTATAAGGGATATTACAGGAACCAAAGCACTATAATCGAGTGTCAGGTCGGACTTGCGTTTACATCCTAAACTTGGTCTGTAGTGAACATGTGCATCTTCAAACCTACATCTACATCCATACTGCACAATCCACCATACAGAGTGTGGGGGAGTGTACTGTGTACCACAACTAGCATCTTCTCTCCCTGTTCCACTCACAAACAGATAGAGGGAAAAATGACTGAATATATGCCTCTGTACGAGCCCTAATCTCTCATATCTTATCTTTGTGGTCTTTCTGCAAAATGTAAGTTGGCGGCAGTAAAATTGTACTGCAGTTAGCCTCAAATGCTGGTTCTCTAAATTTCCTCAGTGGCAATTCATGAAAAGAATGCCTCCTTTCCTCCAGAGCCTCCACCCAAGTTCCTGAAGCATTTCTGTAACACTCCCGTGATGATCAAACCTACCAGTAACAAATCTAGCAGCCCGCCTCTGAATTGCTTCTATGTCCTCCCTCAATCTCACCTGATAGGGATCCCAAACGCTCAAGCAGTACTCAAGAATAGGTTGTATTAATGATTTATAAGTGGTCTCCTTTACAGATGAACCACATCTTCCAGAAATTCTACCAATGAACCAAAGATCACCATCCGCCTTCCCCACAACTGCCATTACATGCTTGTCCCACTTCATATTGCTCTGCAATGTTACACCCAAATATTTAACCGATGTGACTGTGTCAAGCGCTACACTGCTAATGGAGTATTCAAACATTACAGGATTCTTTTTGCTATTCATCTGCATTAATTTACATTTATCTACATTTAGAGTTAGCTGCCATTCTTTACACCAATCACAAATCCTGTCCAAGTCATCTTGTATTCTCCTACAGTCACTCAACAATGACACCTTCCCGTAAACCACAGCATCATCAGCAAACAGCCACACGTTGCTATCCACCCTATCCAAAAGATCATTTATGTAGGTAGAAAACAACAGCATACCTACCACACTTCCCTGGGGCACTCCAGATGATACCTTCACTTCTGATGAGCACTCACCATCGAGGACAATGTACTGAGTTCTATTACTTACGAAGTCTTCAAGCCACTCACATATTTGGGAGCCAATCCCATATGCTCATACCTTAGTTAAGAGTCTGCAGTGGGGCACCAAGTCAAATGCTTTCCAGAAGTCGAGGAATATGGCATCATTCTGATAGCATTCATCAATGGTTCGCAAGGTATCATGTGAGAAAAGGGTAAATTGCATTTCGCAGGAGCGATGCTTTCTAAAGCTGTGCTGATGCATGGACAGCAACTTCTCTGTCTCAAGGAAATTCATTATATTCAAACTGAGAATATGTTCAAGAACCTGCAACAAACCGATGTTAATGGTTTTGGTCTATAATTTTGAGGATCCACCCTTCTACCCTTCTTATATACAGGCATCACCTGCACTTTTTTCCAGTTACTCGGGACTTTACGATGGGCAAAAGATTCGCGATAAATGCAAGCTAAGTAAGGAGCCAATGCAGTAGAGTACTCTCTGTAAAACCGAATTAGAAACCCATCAGGACCTGGTGATTTACTTATTTTCGACCCAATTTAGCTGCTTCACAACCCCAGGAGTGTCTATCACTATGTCCTCCATACGGGAATCTAATAGAGACTCAAACGGTGGTATGTTTCTACGATCCTCATGCATACTATTGTAATAGGGGGAGACTTCAATCTACCAGGTATAGAATGGGATAGTCACACAATCAGAACTGGAGCCAGGGACAGAGACTCTTGTGACATTATCCTGACTGCCTTGTCCGAGAATTACTTCGAGCAGATAGTTAGAGAACCAACTCGTGAAGCTAACGTTTTAGACCTCATAGCAACAAATAGACCGGAACTTTTCGACTCCGTGAATGTAGAAGAGGGTATCAGTGATCATAAGTCAGTGGTTGCATCAATGACTACAAGTGTAATAAGAAATGCCAAGAAAGGAAGGAAAATATATTTGCTTAACAAGAGTGATAGGGCACAAATCGCAGAATATCTGAGTGACCACCATCAAACGTTCATTTCTGAGGAAGAGGATGTGGAACAAAAATGGAAAAAATTCAGAAACATCGTCCAGTACGCCTTAGATAAGTTCGTACCGACTAAGGTCCAAAGCGAGGGGAAAGATCCACCGTGGTATAACAATCATGTACGAAAGGTACTACGGAAACAAAGAAAGCTTCATCATAGGTTTAAGAGTAGTCGAATCATAGCTGATAAGGAAAAGCTGAACGAAGCGAAAAAGAGCGTAAAGAGAGCAATGAGAGAAGCATTCAACGAATTCGAACATAAAACATTGGCAAACAATCTAAACAAGAACCCTAAAAAGTTTTGGTCATATGTAAAATCGGTAAGCGGATCTAAATCCCCTATTCAGTCACTCGTTGACCACGATGGCACCGAAACAGAGGACGACCGAAGAAAGGCAGAAATACTGAATTCAGTGTTCCGAAACTGTTTCACTGCGGAAAATCGTAACACGGTCCCTGACTTCAGCCGTCGCACGGACGCCAAAATGGAAAATATTGAAATAAACGATATCGGAATTGAAAAACAACTGCTATCACTTAGTAGCGGAAAAGCATCCGGACCAGACGAGATACCCTTAAGATTCTACAGTGATTATGCTAAAGAACTTGCCCCCTTTCTATCAGCAATTTATCGTCGATCGCTGGAAGAACGTAAAGTACCTAGCGACTGGAAGAAAGCGCAGGTCGTTCCCATTTTCAAGAAGGGTCATAAATCAGATGCGAATAATTATAGGCCTATCTCGCTTACGTCAATCTGTTGTAGAATAATGGAACATGTTTTATGTTCTCGTATTATGACGTTCTTAGATAATACAAATCTCCTTCATCATAACCAACATGGATTCCGCAAACAGAGATCATGTGAAACTCAGCTCGCCCTATTTGCCCAAGAAATTCACAGTGCCGTAGACACTGGCGAGCAGATTGATGCCGTATTCCTGGACTTCAGGAAGGCATTTGATACGGTTCCGCACTTACGTTTAGTGAAAAAAATACGAGCTTACGGAATATCGGACCAGGTTTGTGATTGGATTCAGGATTTCCTAGAAGAAAGAACACAACATGTCATTCTTAACGGTTCAAAATCTGCAGATGTAGAGGTAATTTCGGGAGTACCGCAGGGAAGCGTGATAGGACCTTTATTGTTTACAATATACATAAATGACTTAGTTGACAACATCGGTAGCTCCGTGAGGCTATTTGCAGATGACACGGTTGTCTACAAGAAAGTAGCAACATCAGAAGACTCGTACGTACTCCAGGAGGACCTGCAGAGGATTAATGCATGGTGCGACAGCTGGCAGCTTTCTCTAAACGTAGATAAATGTAATATAATGCGCATACATAGGGGCAGAAATCCATTCCAGTACGATTATGCCATAGGTGGTAAATCATTGGAAGCGGTAACGACCGTAAAATACTTAGGAGTTACTATCCGGAGCGATCTGAAGTGGAATGATCACATAAAACAAATAGTGGGAAAAGCAGGCGCCAGGTTGAGATTCATAGGAAGAATTCTAAGAAAATGTGACTCATCGACGAAAGAAGTAGCTTACAAAACGCTTGTTCGTCCGATTCTTGAGTATTGCTCATCAGTATGGGACCCTTACCAGGTTGGATTAATAGAAGAGATAGACATGATCCAGCGAAAAGCAGCGCGATTCGTCATGGGGACATTTAGTCAGCGCGAGAGCGTTACGGAGATGCTGAACAAGCTCCAGTGGCGGACACTTCAAGAAAGGCGTTACGCAATACGGAGAGGTTTATTATCGAAATTACGAGAGAGCACATTCCGGGAAGAGATGGGCAACATATTACTACCGCCCACATATATCTCGCGTAATGATCACAACGAAAAGATCCGAGAAATTAGAGCAAATACGGAGACTTACAAGCAGTCGTTCTTCCCACGCACAATTCGTGAATGGAACAGGGAAGGGGGGATCAGATAGTGGTACAATAAGTACCCTCCGCCACACACCGTAAGGTGGCTCGCGGAGTATAGATGTAGATGTAGATGTAGATGATTCATTTACTCAGTGGGATGCTAACAACTGCTTATCTATCCTTTCTAGTAAGAATACTATCCTAGCCTTCTTGACTGACTTTTAACTTTCGTAACCATAGTCGTAATGGTATCATCATGATCACTGATCCCTGTCTAAACACTGACACCACTGATGAGGTTTGGTCTGTTCATGGCTACCAGATCTAAAATATTTCCATTATGCTTTGGCTGTCGATTTAGCTGC
This sequence comes from Schistocerca americana, assembly GCF_021461395.2. Lineage (NCBI taxonomy): Eukaryota > Metazoa > Arthropoda > Insecta > Orthoptera > Acrididae > Schistocerca > Schistocerca americana. The sequence goes on from NC_060119.1 coordinate 39,500,284, forward strand.
TCAAGACCCCTCTTGAAGCTGTGGCTGTCATAATATGGACAGTGCGGGAAATAACTGTCTGCAATGTATACCTTCCTCCAGATGGTGCGGTATCCTTGTATTAGCTGCAATGATTGATCAGCTCCCTAAACCTTTCCTACTTCTGCGAGATTTTAATGCCCATAACCCCCTTGTGGGGTGGTACCATGCCTACTGGCCAAGGCAAGGATGTTGAAACTTTACTGTCGCAATCCAACCTATGCCTCTTAAATACTGGGGCCGCCACACATTTCAGTGTGGCTCATGGTAGTTACTCGGCCATTGATTTATCAATTTGCAGCCCAGGACTTTTCCTATCTATTTACTGGAGAGCACATGATGACCTGTGTGGTAGTGACCACATCCCGATCTTCATGTCACTGCCCCAGCATCAGGTGCACAGACGCCTGCCCAGGTGGTCTTTGAACAATGCGGACTGGGAAGCTTTCACCTTGGATGTCACTGCTGAATCTCCCCCACGTGGTAACATTGATGTGATGGTTGAGCAGTTGCCTAGCACAATTGTGTCTGTGGCAGAAAATGCAGTCCCTCACTCATAAGGGTGCCCGAGGCATAAGGCAGTCCCTTGGTGGTCGCTGGAAGTCGCTGAAGCAATTAAGGAGCATGGGTGAGCTCTGAAATATCATAAGTGGCACCCTTCCCTGAAGCACCTCATAGCCTTTAAATGGCTCCATGCCCGTGTTCGCCACCTTATCAAACATTGGAAGAAGGAGTGTTGGGTAGATAGATCTTCACCATTGGGTGCCACACATCACCTTCCCAAAGATCAAACATCTTTTCGGGTACTAGGCCCCAACAGCTGCCCCTGGTGTTATCATAAATGGCAAGTTATGTACTGATGAAAATGCGATTGCCAAGCACTTTGCTCGAGCCTCTGCATCAGAGAATTATCCCCCATCCTTTCACACACTGAAATGGTGGCTGGAAGGGAAGGTCCTCTCATTCACTACACACTGCAGTGAATCCTATATCGCCCCATTTACAGAGTGGGAGCTCCTTAGTGCCCTTGCACATTGCCGTGTCACAGCTCCTGGGCCTGATGGCATCCACAGCCAGGTGATTACATATTTCTCATCTGACTACAAGCGACATTTTCTCATCATCTTATACCAGATCTGGTGCGACGGCATCTTTCCATCGCAATGGCGAGAGAGCACCATCATTCTGGTGCCAAACATGGTAAAAACCCCATTGATGTGGATAGCTATCACCCCATCAACCTCACCAATGTTCCTTGTAAGCTGCTGGAACATATGATATGTTGACGGTTGGGTTGGGTTCTGGAGTCGTGTGGCTTGCTGGCTCCATGTCAGGGCGGCTTCTGCCAGGGTCACCCTACCACTGATAATCTTGTATCCATCGAGTCTTCCATCCAAACAGCCTATTCAAGATGGCCGCACCTGATTGCCATGTTTTTTGACTTACATAAAGCATACGATGTGACTTGGTGACCTCATATTATTGCCACATTGTATGAGTGGGGTCTCCGGCGACCACTCTGGCTTTTTATCCAAAACTTCCTGTCGCTCCATACTTTCCATGTCCAAGTTGGTGACTCCCATAGTTCCATCCATATCCTGGAGAATGGAGTCCCGCAGGGCTCTGTATTGAGTGTGTCTCTATTTTTAGTGGCCATTAACAGTCTAGCAGCAGCTGTTGGGCCCTCCGTCTCACCTCCTCTGTATGCAGACTACTTCTGCATTTCATACTGCTGCCCCAGTACTGTTTTCGCTGAGTGGCGCCATCCACAAGGTGCAGTCATGGGCATTAGCCCACAGCTTTCAGTTTTCAGCCGCAAAGTCGTGTCGTGCATTTCTGTCAGCATCGTACCAGAACACACACTTCACCTTAATGACGATCCACTTACTGTAGTGGAGCCTCAATTCCTAGGACTGGGTTTCAACACTCAATTGACTTGGCTCCCTCATCTTCGTCAGCTTAAGCAGAAGTGCTGGCAGCACCTCAATGCCTTCCATTGCTTGATCAATAATAATTGGGGTGCAGATCACTGTATGCTGCTGCAGCTCTACAGAGCCCTTGTCCAATACTGAATTGACTACGGAAGTGTGGTTTATGGTTTGGCAGCTCCTTCAGCATTGCATTTACTTGACCCTGTGCACCACTGTGGGGTTCCATTAGTGACAGGAGCTTTTAGGACGAGTCCAGTGACTAGCATACTGGTGGAGGCTGGTGTTCTTCCACTGCAGATCAGACATGCGCAACTACCCTCCAGTTACACAGCACACACTCATAGTTCCCCTGAGCATCCGAATTATATCTCGTGTTCTTGAGTACATCCGCTCGTGCCCTGGTGAGTCATTTCTCCTGTTTACTGATTCATTGAGCAGCCTACAAGCTATCGACCAGTGCCATCCCCACCAACCTCTGGTAGCGTCCATTCAGGAGTACATCTATGCCCTGGAACAGTCCTGCTGTTCCATGGTGTTTGTGTGGACCACAGCACATGTCAGAATTCCCATCTATGAACTTGCTGACAGGCTGGCCAAACAGGAAACACAGAAACGTCTTCAGGAGATAGGCATCTCCAAAGCTGACTTGCATTCTGTCTTACACCACATGGTTTTTTGGCTTTGGGAGATGGAATGACATAACAGCACACACAACAAATTTTGTATTAAGGAGACCATGAATGTGTGGAAGTCTTCCATGCAAGCCTCTCACAGGGAATCAGTTGTCCTCTGCCAGCTCTGTATTGGCCATACGTGGCTAATGCATGGTTACCCACTCTGTCGTGAGAACCCACCTGAGTGTCACTGTGACTCCCAAATGACAGTCGTCCACCTCTTGCTGGACTGCCCACAACTGTGCTCTTCATTACTGCTGTACCAACTGTGTGAACTCCTGTTAATGGTAACAGAGGTAAGTGATTTTTAGTTTGTAATAAGTTAAAGAATGTGCTAGAAATGAGTAACACCTCACTCCCTGAATCTGTAAATATGTTAACTTCAAAAGTCTCCATGTTTCCTACTGTTATTGGTTGTGTAATATTGATAGTCAAGTTTGGTTCTTCCAGTAAGAACCATTCTTTTGTTGGTATTTTGTGTGAGAAATTAAGATACTTATTATAAACCAGGATTCCTAGTGTATCTGTAGGACTGGACCCCAGCCCTGTATCCACATCTCACTACGTTTTCCTCATTACTAGTAATCACCGGTTGGTTACCAGCTTGGCATGCTATATTATCACTTTGTGCTCTATTATTACTTGCCACAAATTCCTGCATAGTTAATGGGATCAAGTGCATCCACAAAATATGATAATACTTCAATCATTCTCCACCCACTACATAATATATCCTTCCTCCGGTAAATGTTCAATAGTCTAATTAAAATTCGAACTAACCCCTCTCCCTCCATTGGTTTGTCAAAGTATTTTGCTCATGTTAAATGCCAGTCAAAATACTTTCTCATTGTTCCCCACATATTACTGTAATACTTTGGTTCCCACAAGTCTGATAATAGCTTTCCTGGGCACTTGCTGACCAATACTTCTCTTTAAACTTCTTTTGAAAATCTTCCCAAGAGGAAAAGTTTGTGTTGTTTACCATTCCCCACTCTGAGACTTCCCCTAACAGATACCCAACAGCAAACACAATCTTTTTTGAATTTTCCCAGTTCTTGGGCATTGCTTGGTTGAACCTTTCCAAAAAATAGGTAGGATGTACTTCCCCATCTGGCTTAAACTTAGGCAATTGCTTAGATAACCCTGAATTGGCTCCCCATTGTAAATCCATCACTACCTCACTAGTTAATACCACATTAGGAGAAGTTATCCTCTTATCTACCTTGTCCTGAATATGTTTGAATTCCTTCCATAATTCATCCATACATTTCTTGGTATCATTGAGTTCAATGGATAAGGCAGGAGACATGTTTTCAGATTACTCTCACGGCAATTTTTTGGTCAATTATTTCCTCTACCTGTTCCTCCAGACTACTCATATTAATTATGTCTGAGGTTTCTAATTTCTCTTGAAAGTTTCTTTCCACAGTACCTACTAGAGTGTTAATGCAAGCAATTTGCTATTGGACTATTGGTATTAACTTACCCTGTTTTTCACAGGTGCAGTATTTTGTTTACAGCAACAAATGTAACATTACATACATTCTGAAATGATCCTAACTTCTCACTAAATTCAGATTCTACATTATCACATTCATATTCAGTATCACATTCACTATCACACTAACATCCTAAAAGTGGTTACTCTGTGACTTTACATGACTGCTTAACAAACTAGTTAATTCCTCTTTCAAATCTATTTTAAAATTCTCTACTTTAGTAGTTAAAGTGTCAAATTCAGTCTTCAAATTAGCCGTAGCTTCACATAAATTACCTAAGTCTTTACTTTGTGAATCTACTTTAACACTTAACAATCCTAAAGTTCTATTCTGAACATCCAATTTATAATTTGAGTATTCACTGCGTCTATTTCTCTACTTAAAGTAGAACTCTGTGCATAGAGTTTTTCCCTTAAAGTTGCACTTATTTCATTTCTCAAAGAGACACCCTTCATCTATTTTATCATTTAATTGAGTATCTATTGAGTCTAATTTAAGACTTAGGTCCTTTCTTAAAGCTGCTGAATCTGCACTTTGGGTGTTGATTAATTTTACTACCTCAGACCAGTCTGTCATCTCCTTACTCATTTTCATTGCCATGGCTGGTTCTGATGTTTCCCCAATTCTCTGTTTATTATCCATATTCTTCTTACCTTTAGATCTAGTAATCATCAAAAAATTCCACACTGAGTGTAATAACTATACTAACACTCTATTATTCAACAGTTTCTTTAACTTCACACTGAAACAGTTATTATTCTGCACTCACCCGGTGTAGAGTTCTAGCTGCGTTGGTGAGTGGATGCGTAATCAGCACCATTGAACAGCACTGGCACCGGCAGCATCGAATGTTGTTTTCAGCATCAGTGTCAGCAGGCATATGTGGAATCAGCACTGGTGATTACCGACTAGTGCCGGCATCATCAGACTTACGCTGGTTCCCATGTCTGCGTCCCTGTGATGCGTTCAAGATTTACTTACACCCCACACCAGATCTTCTTAGATGAATTATTCTCGTCGTATTTATTCTTAGTGTAATATGTGGGAATCTTCTTTTTCTTCTTTTAACATTACATCTTCCTTACATCTTCTCTTTTATTGTGTTCATTAATTTTTGCCCTTTGAATTTTTTAGGCAGAATCCAATTCTGTGAAACAGTTCTCTTGTCCTGCTATACCTGGTCACTATGGCAACACATCGTATCTTCTTCTTGGATTTAATCTCAAAATTACTGTTTTTTCAAGCCCTTTTAACTGGTTGCCACTTTCTAACACTTTTTAACTTTTAAATGACCTGGAGAGCTGTGTGAAATTGCATTACATGCAATTTTCACAACTCTCTCACTTCAGTTGACTTACTTGATCTGCACAGCCAATCTTCTTCTGTGGATATCTTATCCGGCTATCTGGCTCTCTCGATCTTCGAAACCTCCTTCTCTGAAGAGTACTGCTGGTTAACAGATTTTATTAGTAACACACACACACTCTCTCTCTCTCTCTCTCTCTCTCTCTCTCTCTCTCTCTCTCTCTCTCTCTCTCTCTCTCTCTCTCTCTATCTCCCCCTCCCCCTCCCCCTCCCCCTCCCCCTACTCTACCTCCCTCCCCTCATGAAATAAGTGGATACTCACATAATACTTTTAATTGTCTTGATATATTTTAACTTCCACAAATAACAAAGCATTAGAATACTTGCAAGTCAACTGACTCCTCCTGTGTTAGGCTTGATTAAAAACATCTGCAATATATTTGGTACTACAACCACACAAAATATGAACCTGTCTTGCCTCTAGCTAGTCCAATATGTGAAGTTTATTTAACAATAATTCAACTGTTCTTCTTTTTTCTTGTTACAATAGTCAATGATATTAAAAAAACCATGAGATACTTTAACACTCGTTTTCTTCCAATACAGCTTCCGTGGTGCGAGCGGCAAACACTTGATACCATCACATCTACCTTGTGTTCGTGACTCTTTTGAAGCCTGCAAACAAAAACATGTCACACAGTATGTACATTCTCTCACACTTATTTATAAAATATCCTGTATTCGCAATGGTAGAAGGACGAGCGGTTCTAGAATTTACGCGGAAATTCTCAAATCGCTACAGTTTGAGTCTTAGTGCTGTGATATTACTGTCTGAAAAGTTGTTTCCAGGTTTTAGGACTATTGATCCATGTTATTTAAATGAACTGCTGTGTACAATAATATCACTCTTTCCAAATTTTATCAACATTTTCCAACATAATAAAGTTCCTTACCATGAACAACATGTGTTAAAAGGTATTACATTATAAAGCCACTCCAATCATTTCAATATTACTGCAGAAGTTGGACCATTATGGAGTAAGGGGAGTAGCTTACAATTGGTTCGCCTCTTACTTTAAGAACAGAAAGCAGAAGGTAATTATCCACAATACTGAGAGTGGTAGTGATGTTCAGTCCCAATGGGGCTCTGTTAAGTGGGGCGTTCCCCAAGGGTCGGTGCCGGGGCTGATGCTGTTTCTTATTTATATAAATGATATGCCTTCTAGTATTAAAGGTTATTCAAAAATATTTCTGTTTGCTGATGACACCAGCTTGATAGTGAAGGATCTTGTGTGTAATATTGAAGCAGTAACAAATAATGTAGTTCATGAAATAAGTTCGTGGCTTGCAAAAAATAATTTGATGCTAAATCACAGTAAGACTCAGTTTTTACAGCTTCTAACTCACAATTCACCAAGAACCGATATTTTGATCAGACAGAAAGGGCATATTATAGGCGTGACGGAGCAGTTCAAGTTCCTAGGCATTCGGATAGATAGTAAGCTGTTGTGGAAAGCCCATGTCCAGGATCTTGTTCAGAAACTAAATGCTGCTTTATTTACCATTCGAACAGTGGCTGAAATAAGTGATACTTCAACACAAAAAGTAGTCTACTTCGCATATTTTCATACGCTTACATCGTCTGGTATTATTTGTTGGGGTAGTTCTTCTGATTCAAAAAGGGTATTTTTGGCTCAAAAACAGGCTGTTCGAGCTATATGTGGTGTAAGTTCGATAACCTCTTGTTGACCCCTATTCAATAGTCTGGGAAGTCTAACATTGCCCTCACAGTATATATTTTCTTTAATGTCATTTGTTGTTAGCAGTATTAGCCTAACCCAAGAGTTAGCAGCTCTCACTCAGTTAATACTAGGCAGAAATCCAATCTGCATGTGGAATGCACTTCCTTGACTCTTGTGCAGAAAGGAGTGCAGTATTCTGCTGCATCCATTTTCAATAAGCTACCACAAGAACTCAAAAATCTTAGCAGTAGCCCAAACTCTTTTAAGTCTAAACTGAAGAGTTTCCTCATGGCTCACTCCTTCTATTCTGTCAAGGAGCTCCTGGAAGAGCTAAAAAATTAAGCAAATTCCAGTATTGCATTGTTTATTTTCTTTATTTAAACTTACAACTTGTCACCTGAATATATTTTTTTTATATTTCATTTTATCTGTTTCTAATATTATGTCATAATTTCGTGTATAGACTTGCTCCATGACCATGGAGACTTCTCCTTAATTAGGTCCCACAGAACAATAAATAAATAAATAAATATTAACATATTAACAGAAACTGTTCCCACTTAAAACCTATTTTCAGTTTACTTATTCCAAACTCTTTTTACTAACTAAATTATCAATATTAATACTGCTAATGACAATTGTAATAAAATTTCCAGTGTTGCCAGTTACACAAATAACCACACAAATCCTACATGGCAACTTTGAAGTATCAACATCTGAGAACAAATGGTTTTATAATACTTCTGCACTAACACATACGTGAATGTAATGAAAATAATATCGGAGTTGTAAATACAGACGTAGAACATGCTATGTGTGAAATATTACAGAATTGAATTGTTCATGAGTGCAGTATATCACATTCTTAAATAATGAAAGAGTGTCATTAACCAAGCTCTTGATGAGCCGCAGCCAGATTAGGTGCCCAACATGAACCACATGCATTTCAGTTCTTCACACTTAGTACGTTTACCTCTCTGATAAGAAGTACCCCTGCCCCCTTCCCCATCGGTTCCCTGTGGCCAGGTAGTTGATCAATGAGCTTTGAGCATTGGACTGCTAAGTCAACCCTATGTAGAGTGGTGTTGCTGTCCCAGTTGGCTTGTGGAGAGTGCTCAGTACTCAGGCATATGAAATTTGGAGTATGGTCTTCAGATGTATGTTCGAGGTAAGTCTGCAAGTTGATCAGCTCCCTTGTTGTGGTGTGTCTTCCCCTTTTCAGCTACCACAGGAGCTGTAGACCAACATTAAGAGCTCGCACTCTTAATTCCTGTGGAGTGGCCTACCTTTTGTTCTTATTCTCTCTGTAGCTTGTGGGGAAAGAAAGATGGTCTGTAAAATTAACTTTTGTTTGACACATGTAACTTCGTTGTGTTGATAATGTTTATGATTTTTGGAAACCCCCCCAGAAATTTAGTGTGTGTCTGTATCTTTTTCCAATTCTTTGCAGATTCAGATGATCTCTGCATTTGAATGTCAGATGCACTGTGGCTCACTTTGAGTGAAGGTATCAGCCACGAAGAAGTCAATGTGCCGTAGCTGCAGCAGAAGCATGAAGATGTGACAGAGGTGCTGAAGAACTGTGTGGGAGCTGTAGAAGCCCTGCAATGGCAGACGGCCCAGCTGGGAGAGGAGGACTGTCAAACTCCACAGGCAAGCAACAGCGTGAAACGTCTTCCAACAGTTATTTGTTTAAAATGTTGATTAACCTAAATGACCAAATTAGACTGTTATCTCTTCCTCATAATAGCTTGAAAATTGTCCACATGTTGTCAAATGGCTGGCCATTACAGGCTACTACTACTACTACTACTACTACTACTACTATTAACTCCAAGTTTGCTAAACTGAGGAAGCAACACGTGTTCAAGCATTGTCCCTCCACAAACCGCTTAGTGAGTGTGACAATAAAGGCCAATGGATAACTGAGAAGGTGAGTGATATATGCCTAATGAAGCAAGAAGAAAGCTTACATTTAGTATTGATACAGTTATAAGTTAAATGATTTGATTTTGTGTGTAGGGAAGAAGAGGAGGTATACAGTACCTAAAATGATAAGAGAAACTTTTGTTGATGCTTATGCATAATAATAAAAAAAAATGAAAACAAAAATCATCTCAATTGTTATGACTTATATCAATGTGTATCTTACTGCTCTATACAGTATGTCAAGTAGGATGTGCTTGGGCTGAGGGAGGTGGTCATCAGTGGCAATTGAATGTCGTATATGCTCTGAGAGTGAAAGCTGTGTTTATTACAGTTTTTGTGGGACCCTCCAGGAATGATGGTATAGTGCCGTACTGTCACACTGGAAACAGAATTAGGGAACCGGATAATAACTGCTAGCAGTCACTATAAAACTGACATTATTTGACACAACACTGGTCTCCAGCTTGTCTTCAGTTGGTTAACATACAGATACAAGTTTCCAAACTCAGAGTTGGACATCACTGTATAAATCAAAAACTAATGACATGATGATGACTAAATAGATGCAAAATTCATCATTATAAGTGACTAAGGGGCACAAGTTGCAAAACATTGTGCTACTGTTACTGAAGAATCCAAATAATTTTCACAATAATGTGAAAATGTGCTGTGGAAACAGCATACATACAACAGTCTCCATATTGAAGGAGGTTGCGACTGACTGTCCACCATGACAGAATTGTGGAGGCGGTGTGATGGTGAATTATGGAAAACCGACACTCGACAATTACAGAGCTTGGCAGCCTTCCTCCCCAGATAATGCGATCCTTGATGTATGAAATTGGCACTGAGCACTTGCTCTTGAAAGAAGTGTGCATCAGGCACGTACCAAAATACATCATATGAGATCATGAAACTGAATGACATGGGAACACCACTGACACTTTGAGAGATGTACTGTGATGGTGGCAATAGGTTTCTCAATAAGCTTTTAACAGGAGATGTGATGTGGGTTACTCACTGTGTCCAAGAAACTCGGTACCAATCAATGTGTTGGTGTCACAGTAGATAAATGGTCAGGATAAAGTTATAGCAGATAGTATTGATGCGCTCAGTGTTCTGGGAGAGGAAGGGCATTGTGCACACTGACTTGATGCATAGAAGTGAAACATGTAATGCTGTCCATTATTGTGAAACAATGGATATTTCAATGAGCCACTGAATCTGAGTGGCAAGATGCTCAGTGCTTGTATGAAGTTGATCTGTGACAGTGCTCACTGACATACAATTTGGCACACAACATCTATTCTGGAGTAGTTCAGCAGGGAGTTGGTTTACCAACCTACTCACAGTCCTGATTTTACTCCCAGCATATTTCATCTTTTCTTTCACCTCAAGAAGTTCCTGTCATTAGTTCAGCATTTTCACAATGAAGAAAGAGCTCAACAAGCCTGAGATTCTGCTTCCATTCCCAGCCAGCAGGCTTCTACAACACAAGGATTAAAATTTTGTCCAGTGATATAATAGGTTTCTCACTTCTGGTGGAAGTTATGTTGAAAAATAGGTTTAGTAATGATTTGTGTGTCACCATTAAATATTTGGATATAACTATGTTTTAGTCTTCAAAAATGATGAATTTCATTTTCTGTAAGACTCATTTTTGGTACTAAGCTACAGATCTGTCTTGAACAAGGACACTTCTCATGTACAGTTTACTTCACTTAAAACACTTTTTTTATTTGGTTTTCAGTTCTGTGTCAAAACTGTAATAACATTTGTCACATTACTGCAGTTTATAGTTTACATCCTAATATTTACAGTGAAAAGCAGTAAAGAATTTACTGTTAGCAGATCATTGACATTATGTGAGTTTTCTGACTTGTATGATTTGTTGGAAGTGAATGCGATTCTGTTGTATGCTTGTCACCTCAGTGAAAAATAACAGTAATCTGTATTAACTGAATGTGTATATCTTTATACAGTTGAATCACTAATTGTTGCAACTGTGAGAGAAAGCGGAGGCAAATAGAGAGGAACTGAAATCTGACCATGAAATGCAGCAGTATCAAATGGAGTTGGGAAACCAAGCCCTAGATTGAGTACAATATGTGCAGTGTCCAGCTGAATGGCAGTTTGGGGATGCAGCTCATTGGCATTATGATGCTACAGGTGAAAGTACAATATCTCTCTCTCTCTCTCTCTCTCTCTCTCTCTCTCTCTCTCTCTCTCTCTCTCTCTCTCTCTCTCTCTCTCTCTCACACACACACTCACACTCACACTCACACTCTCTCTCTCTCTCTCTCTCTCTCTCTCTCTCTCTCTGGTTCTAGCAATATAGGTTTCATCCTCAGAATTTTTCTTCTTATTTGATGTTTCTAGATCTCTTTGTAATACAATATGATAAATGGCAAAAAGTTCAGGTTTGTTGATTCAACTAAATATATTGTGTTTAGAGTAAACAGAAGGTTACTTTAGAATAATGATTTAAAAATGGTTGTAAGGAAAGAGTGCTAAGGATGGTGTTCTACTGACAGAAGATTCAGTGAGCATAACAAATCCACTAGTAAAACTAGTCCCACTGTACTAGTTGATACTGTTCTAGAGCATTCTTGAGTGGTTTTGGTTCATTACCAGAGAGCACTGACAAATGACACACAGAGTTCAAAGAAAGGTAGCTCATTATGCATTACCTGGAATCAGTTGAGAAAGTGTCACAGTTAAGATTAGCAATTTCAGCTGGGAATCATTGAAAAAAGAAAATTTTCACTGTGGTAAAAATCATTTCCCAAAATTTCAAACAGCCAGTTTATCCTCTGAACAGCCAATTACAGGGTGTCCCACTCACACCTCCCTGATTTCAAAGGCCCAGGGGAAAAAACTACAGTAGATACTACAATGAAAAATGCACCAAATTGTAGAGCATCTTGGAAAATTTATTTATTTATCATTAGCACACCTCTACATGTGAACCAATTGCAGCATGAAGAATATAGAGTCAATATGCATTTTTGTACTAAGTTCTTTGTAACGTTTCCTCTGTTACTGTTTCAATTGAATTAGTGATATGATGTCGCAATGTAGAAATGTGACAACTTCAGTCACACACGTGGTCTTTCACAAATCCCCACATGAAGAAATCAAGCAGCATAATGTCAGGTGAATGTGGTGGCCAGACAATGAGTTCTGTGTCTGATCCAATGACTGGGAAATTTCCTTCCCAGGAACTTGAGAACAGCCATTGACGAATGTGGTGGAGCTCCGTCTTGTTGAAAAATGATGTTGGGTTACAAGTCTAGTATCTGAAGCTAAACAAACTGCTCCAAAATGTCCAGAGACTCTGACCCATTCACTTTTTGTTCAACAAAGACAAATGTCTCAACAATCCTCTCATGCATTAGCCCACACCAGATGTTTAGTTTAGGGCTGTCACAAACATGTTGAACGACAGTGTGCAGATTGAGATAACCTCAAATCCGAACATTATGGCTGTTAACACATCCTGACAGAGGAAAGATTGCCCCATCTGATTATAATCATGTTCCTATAAAAACTGGTATCCATATCAATATGCTGTAGCATATCTGTAGCAAATTGTCGTTAGTGTGGTTTGGCATTCGTTGTCAGATGTTGCAGAGTTTGCACTTTGTAATCATACATATGTAGATGCTGGCGAACTACATGATGCAATGTTGACTGAAATATATCAAGTTGCCTAGATGATTGAGGAATTGACTTACGTGGGATTCTGAGAAACATTTGTCTGTTGCCCTGCACTGTCTCTTCTGAAAATCCATAACATGCACCACCGGTATGTTTCAGAACACTATCCTGTTGCCAGAAACTTCCTATACCATTTCCCAATTGTTTTCACATCAGGTGGATAACATTCATACGCTCCACAGTAATTTCTGTGCACACTAATATGCCTGAAAGCCATACTACTGCTTGCGCATTGCTGTGTAGTTGCCATTTTCACTTCATGTGACTGTGACCATGCTGCACTCTGGCATTGATACTTAGCACTTCTGAGAATGAATATAAATTCTTTGAGATGCTCTAAAGTGTGGTGTATTTCTCATAGTCATATCTACTGTGGTTTTTCTCTCCTGGGTCCTTGAAATCAGAGTGATTTGAGTGGGACAACCTGTAATTTGTTGCAACACATATGGATCTGTGAACATCACAAGAGAATTAGGAATAACAGCTTCTCTAAATGATGCGGGTTTTAGAGTGTGTAGGATAGACATATTGACTGAAAGTGTCACCTAGCAGCCTCTGCCAAGTACTCGGTAATTACAGTCTCTGAGAACACTCTTGACACAGTGGTTTATGGTGGACAGGATGAGAAATCTGAAGATGTATGTGATGTCAGAATGATACTCGTTTGTTTCTGGTTCCTACCAATGGTAGCATAATATAGAAAATCAATAAATGGAAAATCTAGGATGGAATGTAACAATATTATGCAAAGGATACTTGTTACTCACTAAATAGTGGAGATGCTTTAACAGAGGTAGTGTTGACAGGAAGCTTATTTTGTGGCCACCTTTTCGTTGTTCTTATCTGTGATGCAGCATCTCTGATATATGGTGAGTGACAACTATGCTTTTCATAATATTGTTACTGTGGTATGTGATAGTGCACTGACATTGTTGTACCATATTGTTTCTCTGTTAACATTTCCTGTGGCTCTAATTGTGTGCAGAGGACACTCAGTGCCCAGTAATTAGAACTAATGTTAGAGTTTCATTGAAGAGTATGTAGACATACAGAGTACAGTACCATCTGCTAGCTAACATTTACATGTTTGTCTGTACTCACAAATTTGTGAGTAGAGGCCTACATTATTTCACTTGTATTCAAACAGCATCCTTTGTTGCCTGCTGTGTTTTGTTCATAGAGTGATTAATTAATGTGTCTGAATTGTAGAGCAATTGTGTAGCCAAAAAAAGTATAATGTTCACCAGACCCACATGTTGCTTTCACTGAATGATCATAAACAGTGTCATCTTATAATTTTTCAGTTCCTCGATATAATCTTGGTGTGTGGAGAATGTTATTTCTCTCCTTGCCTGTATACAGCTGTATCACTTTAGATTGGGCTGCTATTTCCAAGTTCATTATTAATCTGGTATTACACCTATTTTAGTGTGTAGCATACTATGTTGAAATTTTGGTACATTGAGGATTCAATAAGAGAAGTTAAAACAGTGCCTCTTTTATTCAGTACATGCCATAAGATTACAGAGTGACACGTGTTTCGTTACAGCACTGGCTGCTGGCACAGAGCACAATCTGGTCACTATTTGGCTGAGCTGGCCTCCACGCAGCAGGAGGCGAAGACAGTCAGCTGTGCATCCTGAGGAGAGAG